>NC_036465.1:29297826-29597826 GCF_002775205.1 Xiphophorus maculatus | reverse complement strand
TGCAGAGAATAAGGACAGGCTTTAATCTTATGTTTTGTGCTTCAAAGTGTTTCTTCGAATGCCCTCCAGAACGCTGTGATATTTGATTACAATGTCGGATTCTAAATGTATTTGTACTCTTACACCACCCCAGTGTCTTCTTTGTTGTATGTGTGACAAAATGAGGCTGTAATTTAACCGGAGCCCTTAAAGTCGTGCAAGTCATGTAAGCAAGAAAATCCCATCCTCATCAACTTTCAAAATTGGATTTTCCCCTCTGCACCACTTTATTGTTTTTTTTTTGTAGCAACATTTCAATTAGATATATGTGGACTGAAATAGAGCTTTCTCACAGCTCAGGAGGAATTACATTCCTCCACGTTCGCTCAGACACAAAGACTTCAAAGAGCTGTGGTAGCCGGCTTCCACCAGGACTAATGGATTTTTGTTTTTAGCTGACAAAGGATGACTGTGTATAAGCTTCTACACAGTCCACACACACACACACACACGCACACACACACCCATACACATACACACACACACACACACGCACACACACACGCACACACACACACACACACACACACACACACACACACACACACACACACACATGCACCGTCACACAGAGACACAGTGGAAGAAGCGTCCTTAAATTACAGGTGGATATGTAAAAAGTCAGGTGAAGCCACAGGAAATGACCATTCAGGAGACGATGTGTTTGTATTTTATTATTTCGTGTCCAATGATGTTAAGTCCAGGTGGGACGTTTTTTGTTTTTTATCTAAACTCTGATGTTACACGCAGAAAAACATTTTACGGTTTTGCTGAAAGTCCAACAACAATTCCTCATTACTGTCGCTCCACAGGCCTATTGTTAGCATTTCTCTGAGGTGCATCTGCTAGTTTTGTCTCGTCTTTTTAGACGTGATTGAGTCAAACCTCACATTTCTGTAGTCTGATAGCAGCACAGAAACTTTTTATTCTCAGACTGATTAAAAGATGTCAACAACAGAAGACTTCTCGATCCAGCCATTCATGTTTGACCCAGAAAATGTTACCACAGTATGAATGAATATGTCTTGTAAACAAGGCCTCAACATTGTTAGCAAGTTAGCTAATGTTAGCTTCAAGAAAGTCAGTGAATAAAACTGGATAATGTATTCTCCAAGACCAAAATGGCAAAAACAACGGCAGAAAAATAAAAGTTTGTCTTTTCGGTGCTTTTATTGAGCTTGCTTCCCTTCTAACAGGATTACACTCTTATATTGTTTATCATCAAGATAACAAAATGAGAGACTCCGCCTCGCTGTGAGGCGCCTGCCGTATTCCTGCAAAGGCTAACGGAATAAAGTTATCCCAATGTAAACACGTTCCGTAACTGGTGTACAATAATATGCTCACAGCACACACTAGTTGCTAAAATAAAAATGTTGCAACTAAACTAAATTGCTGAACTGGACATCCATAGATGATATTTGGTGACACTTTGAGATTTCTCTTTTGTCTTTGGCTAAAGACCATTAGCCATTTCTCCTGCTAGAAATAGACTTACTCATTTGTTTTGTTGTATTTACCCAGAATCCCCTGAGTTCACTTCCTGCTTCTGGAGCAGTCTCAGGTCTGCTTGGCGTTCACATACGTATCCGAACCGCACCAGAGTTCACTTCAACTGAACCGAGACCAAGGTTTGACCAGTTTTTTTCAGTTCAGTTTTTTTTTGTCCATATCAGAAATCGGTTAGCTTCCACATCTCCCCCGACGAAACGGACTTTCTGAGTACATGAACTATAGTTGGACTGAAGCGGACTAAATGCAGCCATTCCATCTACAGCTGAGGAAACCCAGGTCACTTCAACACAATTATGCAGAGAGCGTCAGCAGACATGTTTGAAATGTGAGCTGTAATTATATTACAGACTGAAAATGTCTTCAGGGACATACTGATCCAAACCCAACTGGAAGATTTGTATTACTTTATTATTGTAATTTATTTATTGCAATGTTCTTCTTATCATCATTTCCAGACTATTTGGTGCAGCTGACTACAAACTGTACACACTAACTTTAAAAGAAAAAATAAAGTAGACATACAGGCCTCAGTAGGTCTCCATGTTGTAATATGAGATATTTACACAAATAATTTTTGTACATTTTATTGAAACATACATTAAATGGTCTTTAAAAACATGGCTGCTTGAAAAACAAATCTTTAAAGATTTTACATCCAGGAAAGGTCATGGATCACTACCTTCATCTTCATCTTCCTCCTGCGAATTAAAACCACTAAAGTTGTTTTCTTCTGTGTCAGAATAAAATCCTATTGTCAGAATCCATTCACACACACTTCCTCAGTCTCTCTTTAAATGCCCTTCAGCAGTCCAGCCTTTTGAAATCCAACATCACAGTGTTGAAAGTGTGTGAAAAATGTAGCAACTTATAGCCTGGTTATTACAAGTTTCTTTTCTTAGTTTTTATTGCATTCAGGTTTTCAGTTCTTGACCTCAGTTCCTGTTTTACTGTGATCCTCCTGCCTGATTCAGTTTATTTCTGTTTAGTAAGTTTCTTTTCTCTCCATCATGTCTGGCTGAATTTGGGTTCTACACACAAACACTAAGTTCTAAGTTCTTATGAAGATAATCACTAGGTTAAAGAAGCTCAGACTCTGACGAACGTTGAGAGACACATTTAGTTTTGCCTGAACATGTGAAAAGCTGGCAGCTTTGTGGGCAGACATGACATATTTTTAGGAAATTAATCGGGAGAAACTGATTATGTTCCTGAACACCCAGCGTGTGTATTTTTAGATAGTGGATAGAAAAGAAGAAAAAATCAAACCCAATAAATGTTCTCTTTTGAGGACGTGCTCAGTGACAAACACCGTCCCTGAATCCATCCTGTTTTTAATGTGTTAGAGCAGCTGGAGCTGTTTGAACAAATAGCTGCAGGTTGGCACTTCGTCCAAATCACTGTAAGAAACTTCAGAATGAAGACCTGCTGGTTTTCAGACAACTTTCAGTTACCGTGGAGACAGCGGTTCTGCGGGACTTTAGTCAAAGAAAGATTACTTACAAGACTTTTACTGAGCAATGAAAAATATCTTTACATTTTCCCTGCAGAACAAATGTACATTATAAGCTGCATTTCCATTGAGCACATAATTGCACAATTTAACTTTTCTGCTTAATGGAATCATGCCAATCTTGAAAAAAACTTTTCGCTAGAAAACTTTGGTACTAAGATGAGGTGTTTTTACTTGGACGCATCAAAATTGGTATATTTCACAAAAGTGGGATGGATTCTCTTTTATTGCATTACAGGAGTCACATAATCAACAACCGGACGTTACTACTGGAGAAAACCATGAAGAAGAAGATGACAGGAAGTAGTTTTAGGATGTTTTTCAATTACTTATCATGTGAACAAACTTATTCACATGTGAGTTTTATTGCATTTCTTAATGGAAACGCCACAATTGTAAAATTGTGTTTTTGACATTGGTGGAATGCTGACAAAGTTTTGTGCATGTTTGTAATGGAAAGACAGGCAAGAGCACACAGGATGTTCTGAATAGAACAGCTCAGATTTATTCAACCGCTGTGAGCAGCAGGGATCAGAAAAATGAAATCATAGATGCTTTATGATTTTACTGATAAACAAACTATGAATGGAAGCATTCGTCTGCTGCTGTTGGTGAGTTTGGCCCGTATTAAAATTCACAACTAAATAGAATCAGGAGACAAGCGTGTGAGCTGAGGTGGAACTCTGGCTCAGAGGTTTGTTGTTTGTTCACTTACAAGAAACATTTTGTGAGTTCTCAACATCCCTTTGGGAAATAGTCATCTTGTTTAAATTTAAGCTTTTTTTTCTGTACGGTAATTTCAGAGGTTCTTGAGTTGCTCTTTTGTTTTGACAGAGTCAATACAGACTGATTGTCTCCATTACTTTTCAATTTTGCCAGTAGCATCTTGTGTACTTGCTAAAAAAAATATTCAGTATCAGAATTTTGACTTTAATCTCAGAATTCTTTAACTTGTGAAACTGAGAAATTCCAAAATGAAAGAAACCTGAAATTAATGTCATTCTCTATAAATATTGGATAATTATAGAGCGCTAGGAGTCACACTACACTGACAAAGTGACACTGAGTCACCATTTAAATGTATTCAAAATTTTACTTTTAAATATATTTTCAAAAGTTTAAATACATATTTAATAGCCTAAGTAAAAAATTGATTTCTTTTAATCATTTAGTAAAGATTTTAATGAAATCTTTACTAAATGAAAGTTGCAGTAAATATAAGAATTTAGCCGCTAACCTTTAGCTACTAATTATTAGCCAACTGTAGTCTAAATAGCAGGAAACTGTATTATATAGAGCAGACAGGGAGAATTTACAGCGTTTCTTTGATATTAATATTTCCATTTATCATTTTGCATGATGGGCCAGAGTTAGGTAGATACATTTACTCAACTTGAGTGACTTTTCTGAGATAGTGTACTTTAGGGAATATTTTTACTACGTTATACTTTTAACTATTAGAGTAATTTTATTAAAAAGTACTTATTCTATTTCTTGAGTATAATTTCTGTATTCTCTGCACACTGAATGAAAAAACAAACATGTTTTAACCAAAACTTCACCAGACACAGAGACACACTTGCAGTTTTTTGTTAAAGTTTCATAAGTTTTATTTTGAAAGAAACTGATTTGGAAAAATTTTCTTTTGCCTGATTTTGTTATTTTTTGCTACTTATATGACTTATAATTCTCGCCTTAAGAGACCAAAATTGCCACTTAATTATAAATTTTGGTCCGTCTGATTGTCATTTTTAAACACTCAATGATTGATAATTTCTCTAAGTACTTGAGTAGACTTTTCATCAATTTTTTTTTACTCTTACTTGAATAATTTCCTTTTACTTTAACCTATGTAAAAACATGTTAAAGTTGTGCTAATTTTACTTGAGTACAATGTTTGGGTGCTCTGCCCCTCTACTGGGATTAAATTGGACATTTTGACAGTTAGGTATTTTGAAGTAAACTTTGAAATTGTCTCACATCTGTTTCCCATCCACCCACATTAATTTTAATCACTATAATGGAGCCATGAAGTGTTTAGAATGCCGACTAATTAAATTCAGATAGTCATAAATCATATGACGGCAGTCAAAGCTAATTTTCCTCCTCAAATTGTGTGTGTGGTTTACTCCTCTGATGTGTGTGTGTGTGTGTGTTTCTGAAGCGTCCTGGTCAGCCATCCTCTTAGCTCCCTGTCACCTTCCACACAGGAATAAGAGCCTCGCCTTTAGTGCTGAGGTACATGTGTGAAGATGGAAGCTCTTATCCAATACTCTGTGGACCTGAATTCTTCTTGTCCGGTTCAGTCTACATCACATCTCTTAAACCCCAGCAGAAAACCCTGGAAGATGTACTTTTCCTGCTTTTAATTCTTTTTTCCCCCTTTTTCTCTTACAAAGTTACTGCTTTAAATGTCAAAGTCATCGGTTTTGGTTTGGCACATTCTGTTCTGGCAAATACCGCTCTCAATCTCTTTTATCAGCTTAAAAATGCAACTTTACAACTAGAAAGTGACAATATTAAAGAAATGACTCAACAGTGATATACCGTATTTTGAGCTAAGAGAGCTTTATCCCGTTTGACGGGTTATAATAGAAATTGTAAACTTACCAGTTTCCTCATGTAGCATTTCTCCACTTTAGTTTCTTTCCTCACTTTCCTCCTTCCAGCGCCTGGCTTGGACGTTACTCAGAACCTCCTGAGCTTCAGCTCTGCTTCTCCGCTCCATAGATTAGTCTCATCTAAAATTTGAATCAGTGAAGAGAACGGAGGGAGACACTTCCTGATGTGTTCCCTCACAGTAACAAATGACTTGAAAGACCAAAGAACTTTCTGGTGCCATTCTGACCCAAGCAGTCATATATCAAAGGTGAAGAGAGATGCTTTTGTTTTCCCAGTTAAATTGTCACAACACAGATACAGTATGTCTGCTGAATTGTCACAAACTGTGTTTCCATCCAAATATTATTCCAGTTTTTCAGAAAACTTTTAAAATGTTGCAAAAAAAAAAAAGGCGGGGGAGAAAAGAAAATGTGAATTAGGTGCATTTAAAACACTAGTTTGGAGTGAATAAAGCAGGCTGTGCAAAGTGGGATTTTGTCAGATTGTGATTCTACAACATGGAATAATGAACAGATTTTAATCCATCACACTGTGCAATGTGTCTCTAAACTTAACTGTGTTGAAATATTAGAACTTTTTGGTTAGCTAAATCAATAATGAATATGATTTGTATAAATGATTGATTATAAGCTGCTTTGCTCCTTACATTACACATAATTTTTTATAATTTATTTAAAAATATTAAACCTTTGGAACAGGATAGATGGTAAAAGGACAAGGAAAGATTATAGATGGATGAGTTTTTTTCCTCACATAGCTTTTTCATTTTGGCAATCATATTTGATAAAAGTTTGCTTTTTACTTATTTATTTATTGTTTTAGCAGTGGTGGGCACACTTCTGCTAATCCAATAATGCACTAATAGTAAAAACACTAAAGCACTTAACAGGCTAACTTTATTTAGCCACTTAGCTTTAACTGAAAAAAAATTTCCAGATAGAATCTAAAGCTCTAATTTACTTGGCTGTTTTACAAACTTCAAGTGAAATAAAGTTTAACATCTATGCCGAGGTTTTGGTTACCGACTGTTGAGAACTTTTCAAGTGTTTTATATTCATGTTCTTATTTTGAAGAAGGTGAAGACTGTGTGTGCAGCAGTTGCGTTTCCTTTCTTTTTCTCTGAGGAACTTCATTGATCAAAATAATAAAGTCTTTTGATCAATAAAAAATGGCAAGTAAACAAAAAATGAAGGAAGGAAATAAAAAAAAACTGGAGCTGGTGGGTATCAATATGGTTAAAGTTAGTGGATTAGCGTTAGCAGAACTAATATATATGATTAGAGTTTTAGGTTTAGCCCAGCCAATTTTTTAGCTAGCAGTGCCCACCACTGCATTTGAGTGTGGATTTAAATTACTTCATTACCTTGTAAAAAACAAGCAAACACATAATTGTTATTATTTCATAATATAAAAAGTCTCAATTGAAAGAATGTTTGTTTCTCTGACTGTAGATCCGTGCTGTAATCTGTGACAGGATATAAAATGAGTGTGTACGGATGTTTGTGTGTGAGGTAGAACGTTAAGGCTAATCACATGTATTTATTCTCTGTAGAGCTTGGAGTCCATTGATGTGTTTGCTTACAGTGAATGCGTGTGGGCGTGTGGTGGGCATCTGCAGACATCTATAAAGAGATTTATTTAACGTCTGTGTGGAGACGTCGTTATGGGCGCATATAGCTGGCAGGGTTCATTAGTGTTCTGTACGTACAGTAAATCTCCTCTGATGTGTGCTGGTAGGACTTGTGTTGGGAGGACATTTGTTTGCGTGAGCACATTTGTCACCGGGCGTTCCCGGGAGATAAACAATCGTTTCCGGCTGAGGCCTGGCTTTTTAGGTTACGGGAAGGTTGTGGGGAAACGTCGAGGTAATGAAAAGTTTTCACTTTGACCCCTGAAGCTGCGAAAATGCCAACATGTTTGCTGCCGGAGCAAGAATAAACAAACGTGAGCGAATCGGCTGCACTGTGAACGCCGTGGCCTTCGTGTCATTTCTGTGTTTGGCATCCAGGTGGAAACCAGAAAACATCCTGCCACTGATAACCAGGTAATCAGCTAACCAACACCTCACAAAACATACTCCCTATTGTAGAAACAAAATGTCGGCCAACATTTCTGAGAAGTTTCCTGGGCACAAACAGAGAAGGTATTTTGAGGAATATTTTGGTGGATAAAAGATAAACAAACTGTTATTGTCAAACAGAAAAATAAAAGATCAGAAAAACTGTTTTCCAGACGACTAAAATCACCCTGGAGAACTCAAGTTCAGTTTATTAGGGAAGATTTAATAATCCAAATGTCTGAACCTTTTTGTTCAGTTGGTAATGAAACGAAAGACAGATTATCGTGACAGGATGTCGCCGTGGCAGACCCAGCGAAGATCTGACACCGTGGCCTGAGCTTCACAAGAATGAAGCTCATGTTTTTAATGACTTCCTTTCAGTCAGGACACAATGAGAAGCAACGAGCCGTTAATGAGCAGGAGCTGAGATGTTTTCATCTTCATTCGCTGCATTGCAACTAAAACACGCAGGCTGGGTGACTGTTGTTTCACAGAACAGGAAGCACTCCAGACGTTTGAGGGAAATGCTTTTCCAACTGATGAGAAAAAAACAAACCAGTTTGTGTTACTTAGCTAAGCCAATGCTAGGTCAAATGGTTTGGGAGTATGACCCAGCAAGCTGGGTGACCAGATTAACAGCAAACATGTTCAATATCTAACTTCAAGGTTAGCTAAGAGTGGAATGAAAATGAATCATAACCAGAATGACAGGGCAAGTGATATTTGGCTCTCTCCAATGCAGATGACTTTTTCCTTCCATGTTACGCAAGTCGATTCGTTCAGATCTGTTTGTTCACTTTCACAGCAAAAAGCTGGGATTGTGGAGCCAAAAGGGCGTGGCATACAACTGGCATCATTCACCTGAGTGAGGAAATCCCACCACAGGTCTGAGCCGAGCCGAGTCATGTTCAAATTCACACGTTGTTTTAAATACAAGCACAAAATCCTCAACGTGTTTTCCATTTCAGATTCACATCAACAGCAGCTGCTCTTTATTTCTTATGCAGCTGAAACCAGAAGTTAAGATTGACTGATTTAAAAAAAACAAAAAAACACAAGCATTGTTTTCTGACTGCCAGAAGTTGAATCTATGGAAGCCCAATTCTGCCAAGAATGAAAAAGTTCAAGAGAGAGTCAGAATTTCGACTTTCAAAGTCACAGTTTGAGATGCAAAGTCATAATTATGAGAGGCAGTCATAATTGTGACTTTGAAATTCCATAATTATGAAATCTATAGTCATAATTATGAGATACAAAGTCATCATTGTGAGATACAAAGCCATAATCATGACTTATTGTAAGACATAATTAAAAGATTCAGTTATGATCAAGGACCCAGTCTAGGAGAAACAGCCTTTCTATCTCATTATTATAACTCTAAAAGTCAAAATTCTGACTTTAAAACTCATAATTATGATTTCCTGTTGTACATTTTTTCATGGCAGCAATGGACTTCCATGTAAATTGGAGCAAACTTCTCTTGTTTTGGGTCAATTGTCAATACTCTTATTATTTGCTAAATACCAGAAAACTTAGCAAGAACATGTTTTTAGATATCTTTTGACAATTCCTTCAAACTCAAACGTTTGCATACTTTTGGTCAGTATGAGGCATAATTGTAAACTTTCTGACTTGGGTCAAACCCTTTTGGGTTTTCCATCGATAGCTGGATCGAAACAAAGCATTGAGCCATTAGTATGACTGAACAGAAAAACAAAAAAAAGTTAGCATGTCGGCTGAAACAGCTCCTTTAATGACGTTAAACAGAAGCACTGGGCTGACCTGCCAGAACCAGAGAGCATCATTCTGGCCCATCACAAAGGGTCAACCAGCTGAAACTAGATGGCAGGCACTGGTACCACTAGGTTCCCTCCCAATCACTTCCATCCTAACTAATTTAAGAGGTACGGTTTCTTGTTGGTGCTGCTGATGGGGGACTGCATTCTGGAGATTTATATCTGAGAAAAGCCGTGCTTATTTTTCTTTTGCAGCTCTCCTAATATCATATTGAAGTTGGAAAATCAAATGATCAAGGCAAACATGTGGGACGGAGTAACGTCTTCAGGGAGCGGGAGCCAACAGATGGATTAATGTCTTGGCTGGATAACCCGTGAGTTTGGCTGAAGTCTCATTCTGTACAGTAATCCCACAGCACTGATTTGCATGCCTCCGTCGCCGTGCCCTGTCCCCTGCATGAGTAAGACCGGATCAGTGGGAGTGGTCCTGGGAGTAATTCTATACAGCTTCTCAAATAATTACACAGAAGCTGGAGAACTCTCAGGTCATGGAGGAACAAAGTCAGCGAGGAACACGTCTCCTCCCAGACTGCTCTGTGCATCTCCATGGTTACACCACAGCACTGGGTGTAACCATGGATGAAGTTCTACATATTGGTACATCCTTTTTTTTCTTTTTTTTAACCCAAACTATGTTTTCAATCCTTCTCCATCCTTCCAGTTTTTTTTCTACTTTTTGTGATTTCACACAAATGTCAGTGAGCAGAATGTTTTCTCTCGAATATTTGCTCTAAGCACTCTGACCTGGAAAAAATTACCCATTCTGGCCACTTTGATGCCTCAGCAAACTTGGCAATGGGCTTTGTGGCCCCAGGGCACATCATCACAAAGCTGTGCATCTGTCCATGCTAAATTAGCTGACCTGCAATAGCTTCCGAAGCTGATAGAGCCCAGGGCCATGGAAGTATGAAGGCATCTGTGCTAATCTGGTTTAAACCTGAAAAAGCACCCAGGAGCTTTTGGCTGGAGACGGGGTGAGATGTGGACTGTCACCCCAAAACATATCCACATATGGGTCATTTGTGTCTGCAGCTTATCATGAATCACCTTTAGTTGGCCTTTAACTGCCTTCACACTTAGCAAATGTTCCAGAACTGCTTCGTTTTAGCGTTAGAAGGACCAATGTGTCATTTTTAGTGCCGTATGCATTTTCAAATGGAAGCCCGCTTTTCAATAAAGAGAGCCATTTTTACCCAATATAGTAAAGAAGCAATATAATGTGCGGTCACATGAGAGTCAGATTTGAACCTGCAGACAGGCGTCATGGAAACAGAGATTCATTTGTTCAGTTTGATCATTCTAAAAGATGAATTCATGGATGGTTGGACAGTTTCTATTATAAAGTGTAGTATCGAAGCTGCATTATGTAACTTTCATAAAAATATGTTTTTTACATATTTGTTGAAACTGTCACCATGTGGTGACAGTTTGGTACGAGACAAATAATCTGTGAAAAAAGATCTATTTCCTCTCTTTGAGATTGTGTCAGAGAGAAGAAATGCACTGCCCGACCAAAAACAACCAATCAGAGCCAGGAGGCGGGTCTTATCGCTGTCAATCAACCTCGTGAATGCAGCTAAATGTGTTTGTGGCGGAGAAACAAATTACCGGAAGACTGTTTATCTACCAGCATCTGTAGCCATGCTAACTAGCTGCTAACATAGCATATGGGCATGAATGGCCGTCTAAGACACGCCTCCTGGCTCTGATTGGTTGTTAATATTGTAGAGAAGGCAGAGGAGCTCGAGGTTTTGCCCCCACAGATTATTCATTTGTCACCGCAGAGTGACGGTTCCAACAAATATGGGAAAAAAATATTTTTTTTATAAAAGTTACATACAACAGCTTTAAGAAACACACAAAGAACATATTTTTGTAATGTCATATTCAATGATTGAGAATATGTGTTTCATTGAGGATGGTAGGTATTAAACATTACATTTTCATCAAGTCCACATTTTTGCATTAAAATGGTTTTTATTATTCTGATCTAATATTTTAATTCAAAATATCATTTTTCCATCAGTTGTAAGCAGAAAATCATCATAATTACCAATCAGGGACTACATGAGGGGCTGCATGTTCTCCTGTAAACTTTGTTTTTTGAAAAGCAGAAATGCGCCATGCTGCATATCTTGGAATTGATCCGATATCAAGTATCAGGATGAATCACCAATTCCAATACCGATACCAATACCTTTTATTTAAGTTTAAAATGTAAACATTCTTCTGACGTTCAGATGTGTTTTTGTAACTTCTCCTTTGAAATATTTTGTTCAAATCAGAATAAAATTTGGACAAAGTTCATAAGTGTCTACAAAACACTTAAATGATATACTAAGTGAATTTTTCCTAAATAAAGTGCAAAAATATATTTCAGCCCAAAACTGAAACATCTCTTTTGAAGAGCTGAGAAACTACAATGTCAAAAAATAAAACAACATTTAAAGGAGGAATCTTACACTAAAGTATTAATCCGACTTGATATCAATATTATCAATAACTTGGATCAATCCGCCCACCCCTGGTAGGAAGTGACATACTCCAGTGTCAGGGCCATGTTGTGCGTACGCCACATTTATAAATGAGACTCCAGATCAACAGAATCAGAATTAGGAGAGTTTTCACTCCGTTCTGGACATTCAGCTGCTGGTTCAGGTTCAGACTGGTGTGGTTGTGGGTCATTTACTCCCATAAAATCTTCTGGAAGTTTTTCATGAACAAAAGAAGTCTTCCACTTCCACCAATAAAGGAAAGCAGCATGGTTTTTAGTTATTATTGTCATGGCTGTTTGAGACACAGTCCCTGTCATTAACCCAAGATGGTAGCTCCGCCCCCCAAAATCAATTCACTTTGGCATTTATTGACAAAGACGCTAAAAACATGTAACTTCTGTGTCAGAGAAATTGATGCCTGTAATGTTTTGTGGATTGGCCAAATACTATTCATGAAAAATGAATATTTTGAGATTTGATTCCAGTTCTCCTTTGACAGCTGATTCATGTTGAAGCTGATTTCATTCATTTTTGATAAACCTAACCCAGACAAAAACAGAAAGAGGCAAAGTTGGAATGGAACATTGATCAGCGAAATGAAGGAGACATAAAGTATAGAAGAGGAGAACACGAATAGAATAGAAAGGCCAAAAAGAAAAATGGCCGCAGTGGCAGAAAGAGAACGGCGCCCTGGATCATGTCCAACAGATACGATAGGCTGTGAATGGATCACAATAAAACGAGCCACTCCACATTTACGTGAGAACAGAAGTAATAAAAATGATGGGAATTATTAGGAGGGAAAAAACAGGAGGAGATTTTGAAGAAAAAAAAAAAAGATGAAAGAGCCACAGGTGAAAGAATGCTAGAACAAAGCAGAGAAGAAGAATGGGACAAGGCCAAACAGCAGAGCAGAGATGTGATGATCCGCCTGCAGGAGGCCGAGCTCAGGCTCTGTGTTATGCTGTGACTGTAGCGCCACCTCAGGTCACGCACAGGAAGTTCTTCTCAAACTGGAGGACAAACACTGGGAGAAAAAAGTTCAACCTGAACCTGAAACCTTCCTCCTCAAAGTCCAAAGAAACATGACTGTTTTTCTGCTTCAACGTTCTGATTATTGTCTTTCATAAAACCACCACTTGTGACTATATTTCAAAGATTCCATCCGTAGAATTATAAATTAGCCAGGATAAAAGCTTAGACTTGCTAATACAGATGCTGGATGCACAGAGAGTAAGCCATATATGTAATTTGATGATAGATATCGGATAGGATGGTACATTTTTCGAATGGGTGAAAAAAATGCAGGATGCAGCAACACAGGAACTGCTGTAGTAGGTCTACCGGGCCAAATGGTGGCGCTGTACTACTGCCATGAAAAGCACAGAATGCCGCCATGTTTGTTATTTGCGTGAGAGAGATGGACTCTCCCATCATCAATACAAGACTTAATGTAACTCTGGATGGAAATCAATCTGGTGACTGTAGAAGCTGATGGAAACAATGACAATCTGTGTTCCAATCAAAGTTAAATGCGATCCAAATAAATATCAGTGGTGTCGTTTCTGGGCCAGGCGGTGTAGAGCAACATTTGATTTACATAAACAGGTGGAGACTTGGTGGTGTCCCTGTGTAACTGATGAAAATACTCTACAGAACGTATTACCTTTAAATGATTGGCCTCCTTATTCTGTCTGCAAACAGCAGCTTCTTGATGGAAACCTAAATATGTGTTTGTGTAGGTGACTGTTCATAACTCATCCCCAGACAGTTAAAAGTTCAGGTAGCTCATATCGGTTTGTATCTGTGTGTAGGAGTTTTGCTCTCTCATTAGTCAATGTTGCTTAAACTGTATTTGTAGGTCGCTGCTGAGGCAGCATGACTCTTTTTTAAGACCTGTTTGAGTTTCCTGAATCCAGCAGTGAAATATTCCAGAGTTTGGGATTTTAGGATAAACATCCACAACATTGGTACCTGACTTCTTACAGAAAATAACTGGCCAACAGTGTAACAGTGTTACATCGCACTCAGAAAATGAAACAGTAGCTGTGTTTCTCTTGACCATATTGTGCAATTTGACATTTCAAAAATAAAGTTCCTTAATGGAAACACATCAGTTCTGAAAAAAGTTTTGCTTTTTGTTTTGACAAAATGTTGTGGTTGGTTTAGATGACCTTAAGAACATATATATATATACATATATATATATACACTGCTCAAAAAAATAAAGGGAACACTCAAATAACACATCCTAGATCTGAATGAAAGAAATATTCTCATTGAATACTTTGTTCTGTACAAAGTTCCATTTGCACAACAGCAGGTGAAATTGATTGTCAATCAGTGTTGCTTCCTAAGTGGACAGTTTGATTTCACAGAAGTTTGATTTACTTGGAGTTATATTGTGTTGTTTAAGTGTTCCCTTTATTTTTTTGAGCAGTATATATATACACAGTATATATGTAGATCTATCTATACAGATAGATAGATACATCTATATAGATAGATGTATCTATATATACAGTATATATACTGTATATATGCACAACAGGATGCCTTACTGTGGTTCATTTTTAAGAACCTTTGCATTTGCATCCATTTCTCTGTCCTGTTGCCCTGATTCGTACTATACTGTTAAACCTAAGTACACACCACCAAGTTCTTGCTTAACAAAATAATTAATACTTTTACCTTCAGATAATATCTCATCTGTCAGCTGGTGGCTTTGGTTTATTTTTAGAAGTAATCTTATTAAAATGCATAAAGTAGCATTACTCAGGTAAAGTCAAAGTTTTTCCATTACTGCTATAGTCTGGGCACCAGCGCCTACAACCCAGGTCATTTCATCCAAATATGTTGCCTGGGATAAATGTTGCCCCTACAATCTTTTCACATTAAGGTGGTCACTAAGGTGTGAGCTTTATTTGTTCCTTGCTTGTTTGACACAGTGGAGCGGGGGTCGGCGGGGGCCACGGCTGCACTGGCCTGGGACCCTCTTCACAAAGCTAAAACCTTTGATTTATGTACTATTGGTCCAGTGGACCTGAGTGGGCATTACGCCTGTGACAGCTGCCAGGAGGGCCGGGAAGGTCAAATGTAACGGCCTTGACAACGGAGGGAAGCCATAATATTTAGACAGAGTAATGGCGCAATCACACAGTGGATATGACGTCCACTGCTATCCTCTAGAAGGGAGCTGATTTAGTATTTCCCTTAATCAAATATTCATAGAAAAGTAGATGTCAGATCTAAGGTGAAGGACAATGCAGGATCTTTCAGCTGCAGGATAATGAAACACTCCACTAGGCTTAGTGGATGGGTATAAAATTGGCAATTTGCATGGACTTGCAGTAATTCTGTCCTCTGCACCCAGAACTGCTCTAAAGCACTTCACATTCTGAAACGTAAGAAAGAAAGAATGAGGCTGTTCAGTTTGAAATGTTTAACATGGTATCCAACAGATTCCATCAAGAACGGTAACGTTGCTCCGAGAGTCTGACTAAATATTCATCACATGGCCAGATTTTCATTAATAGGCTTAAGAGCCAAGTCATGAGCCATGACATGATGTCTCACACTCATATGAGGAAGTGTTAATGATTCAGGGCTGAAACATATTTATCCAATTAGACTTTATGTGTGAAGCACAGATGTATAAATAGACCAATGGTTCTGATTATCCAGCAGGTCATGCAGAAACAGCCTCACTGCTTAGCGGTGAAATGTTAAAACCAAATCACTGAAACAAACATGTTCTGCAGTAATCTAGGGGATTGTTTAAAATGTTGAAAATTAAGAGCAAATTTTAGATGGAGGGGATGGGCCAAGAATAAAAAAAAATGAGAATGAGAATTGTTGGAGAAGTTACTTAAAATGAGTAAACACGGTTATTGACCAGACCTGTTTTTACAGCAGCCATGTTTGGTTCGCTTTAATCAGATTCTAGTTTGTTTACACAGAAAGTCCGGTTCGTTTGGGGAACTATGAATGCTTCATTGAACTCTGATGCGAACCATAAAAGGTGTCCGATCAGCTGGTGCAGTCCAAATGCATATGTGAAGGAGACCGCTCCAAAAGCAGGAAGTGAGGGCATTCTGGGTAAATACATGAGTCTAGTGTTAGCGGAGTGAACGGCTCGTGTTTTTGTTTTTTTTTGCCAAAGGCAAAATAGAAATCCTACAACCTCTAAAATCTGACGCCACTCCATCTTTGTTTCCATTTAGTGAAGAAGGAAATTGTGCTGAGTGTCTTCTTCAGAGGTTTTTGTGTCATTTCCTTCAGTGGTGCTTGGTGTAGCGCCACCACAGGCGAGGAGGAGAACAGGTTTTTCAAATGTTTGGTTCATGTGACTCAGAAAAGCGTCAAACAGCTGTCAAACCGTGGCAGCTGAAATTGGGACAAATGTTGCAACTTTGGTCCCTAATCAAACCCAGCCAGCCAGGCTAACAGGTGAGAAGACACCTTTTGTCTCTAATAACCTGACTTGAAGGATTCAGCATGCAGGCGGCCATCATAACGGTGGTGTGTGTATAAAACTCAGAGGTTTTAGTTGCTGTTATTGCTGGGTAAACACTGCTCTGCTGCAAGGCTCTTCTTATAGAGAATCTACATTCAGCCAGGCAATTAAACTGGAATTTACACACCTGTCAAATATTACAGCACCTGGCATAAAACAAACATGACCAAAGCCTGCTGCTGTGGAATCTGCTGCAAACCGCAAACATAAACACACATGCTCTCTGCTGCCGCTGAAATCCCTCCAACATCCTCATCCTCATCTTTGACCACCCGTGTTCTCACCTCGTTCCTCTCTCCTCTCGTTTTTGCACACCTTGTTTTAACTCCCTCTCACCTCCACCTCATTTTCTCCGTATTTAGTTCCTTTTAATCCGGCTCCAATATGCTTCAGTGCCACCTCTGTTGCCAGAGCAGAGGAGTAATAGCTCAGCTCTCCGCTGCTGCTTTGATTTGCAGGCTGACATTCATGCTGTGATTCACAGCTTTACCGTTATTTCATCCTAGAGAAGCACATGTCTCTGTTCTGTCTGCAAAGGAATCTGTGGAGCTATATTTAAGATGATGGCTGCTCATCAAAAGGGAAAGCACCAGCTAGCTGAAGCCGAGCTCCGTGTGCTCCTCTCCATGTTGGGGGGAGTTTGTGGTTATTTAAATAAATGAACGCTTCCTCCAAAATCAATACTTGTCCAGCTCATTCTTTCTTTTTCATGTAATTACATAAGCTACCAAGCAAGAACATTATAGGTGTGGAGACAGAGCGGTTTCTGCTTATCCTGATTTTTTTATTATTATTTTTTATCTTTATTGATTCTCAAGGAAGTAACACTTCCACGACCTTTGGCCTCCACATCACAAAACTAACCTCAGTATTTGAAGTAAGGTGGACAAGTAGACCAGTACATTATAATAGTGCTTATCCAGATTTTATAAGTCAGTTCATAGTTTAAGAGCTGATGATTCAGGCTGTTTTCACACCTGATACTCTGCTAGGTTGATGACAAAAACGGCAACTTTTGTTCCATTCACTTTCACACTGCATGGTGTCAAATGAGGTTGAACAGATTTTTCAAAGTATACCTGTTTCCCTCCTTACCTGCACCAAGAACAACTGAAGGAGACCATGAAGATGACACAACTTCCTTCTTCACAAAACGTAAACAGAAATAGAGTGGAGTGAGATTTTGAGTTGGTGAATTTCCCTTTTGTCTTTGGCAAACATCACAAATCATTTCTCCTGCTGGCACTTGAAGTTCTAAAGTGCTTTAGAAGCACTTACCCAGAATGCCCGGCACTGCACTTCCTGCTTTTCAAGCAGTCTCACTTGGCAGAGTTCACTTCAACCTAATCAAACTTTGCTGGACATCATTTTCTGAATGAAGACAGTCGGAACAGAAATGGTTCTGATGTCAATATGTCTGATTTCCAGGAGCCTCCAGCTAACAATCCCCCATGTTTTACTGTGGAAGAACAACTGATCACGCCTTTATTTTGAGAGCTGAACTAAGAGCCTAGGATTCCACTTCCTCCAGCACACGTCACTCCATATAGGTCTGTGTGTACTCGAGATGGAGTCAATGCGTTGATGTCTTCAGCGCATTAACGTACTCTCTTTTGTGTACTATGTATCATGCAGTAACTGCCCAGCAGGATACAGTACTGACGTGGAACAGTTTGGTATGCCACACTGAGCTGATAATGTTGACAGTCAGTGAAAGCAGTCATAATGACCGCCACTCTCTGTCCCACAATAAACAGCTGTGCAGTGGCTGCCCTGGTAGAGAAGAAACAGGGTTTCTCCACCAAGTAGCTCATCAAACTTGTTAGCATCCATTGGGATTGTGGGAAATGAAGGACTTTGTCACGAGAATCGTAGGCGATATGAAATCTCAACTGACTGCGGTTGAGATTTCACTGTGGCTCATAGACTGCTCGAGTATGTAGGAACGTTTAGCTGGCGGAGGTTTATTCCTGTTATTCTTCACAGAGAGTAATTCCACGTTACTGTTAGCTACACTGGTAAAACTGCTTTATCATATATTTATATGAAAAAAGCATAAAAAGATTGTGCCCTTCTCTTATTGAATTTAAAATATATAATTTGAAGCTTTGCCTCTTTCTGTTATTATCATATTTCTGAAGCTTTCACCCTTGCAAGTGACTGGAAAAGTACACATTTTAATTCTAGTAGTTGCTGCTTAAAAGCTTTCCTAGTCCCTGCTGCCAGCTGTGATCTGTGGCGTTCTGCTCTGGCCTGTGTGCCGTCTGCTGCTCTCTGGATGACCAGGCACATCCGCAAATAAGCTTCCTGACAAGCACATTCTGCTCAGCTGCTGCACCAAGTGGGATAATTTGGGTGTTTGCAGGTTTTAGTCAGTTTCACCGTTTGGACTCTTCTGAATGTGTGTGTGTGTGTGTGTGGGTGGGTGTGAAGGCATTTCCCAGTCGTCTGTGCTCTCATCATATTAACAAGTGCTGCTGGAGCACTGCAAATAATTCATGGCCCAGCTAACCACGCCAAGAGACAAGCAGGCGTGGCTCAAACTAACAGAAAGTGATTCCAAGTGTGTGCATGTGTGTGTGCATGGCGGCGTGTCCGTGTTTGCAACCCTGAAAACAGACGAGACTGGAACTAGACAAGTGTGTTTATTACAGCCATGTGTTCAGGCCATGAAAAAAAAAATCTTGTTTTTTTAAATTTAATAACTACCCAAATGGTAATGGGGGGAAAAAAAGCAACTAATCACACTTTTTCTGCTCCCTGTGGAAGTCAGTGTTAAAGTTGCACCCAGATGCTGTTAATCACATTCCCTTAAACAGCTGATTACCAAGTGTGAGCACCTTAATAAAGTTTTACAGCTTGCTGCTCTGGAGAATGCAGGTGTGTACTAAAGGAGGGGTATTAAGCAAAATTCACTATTCCCTCAGTGAAAACATACCTGGAGTTTTACTTTGATTCTTACCTGCATGTGTGACAAATCCTTTAACATCTTGTGTTAATTGCAGGATTAATGAGTAGTTAATTGAAAACCATGTATGAACCAAATAAAACAACCTTTTCAATTCAAAACCACCTTTTGCTGCTATATTATTAAATAAATAGACATATAAGTTCAACAACAAACATGTTTATTGTTTTTAATCCGTTATTGAGATTACTCAACTATCAAATTGGTGCAAAGTGTTTTTCTATCCATTCATCATTCCAGAGTTTCAGGAACGCCTTTTAAATGTGGACTGTGGACGCTAACATTAGCATTAGTGTCTGTGCTGTTGCTACATGTTCAGCAATGAGACACTATTTTAGGTTTTAATAGATTCTCTGACAGGCTAACTCCTTTAGCACAACTTGAACACAACAATAGTCTCTTCCAGCGTCCAATCAGCTCATTTGTGAAGCAAAAATTAAACCCCAGAAGATGTTTTGTCGTCCTTTGCTGTCTGTGGATGTTACATGTGCGTCAGATTCATGGGTGTACCAGAAACACAACACAAAGGTTCCGGCTTGGGACTTTTGTATGTATTTGCGTTAAAAACATTAAAATCTCTAAATTAACAGGTTTAAGTCCCGGCCCTTGATGAATCATACAGAAAACACATTTTTAGAACGGTAAAGAGGACACATTGATTTTCTATTAATGTTAGTATTTTATGACTGCAAGTCACTGCCATACAAAAGGGACTATCGGAAACGCTCTGGTCAGTTTAATGCACATTTATTCTTTTCTTTTAGTTGTTAACTTGTTTATTCCACTCATGCTTTGGATGGGTTTTGAGTCTTCCTTCGTCTCTGGCAAACACCAAATTAAATTCATTTCCAGCTGAACAAGCGTTTGCTGAACTACAGCAAAGTCCAATTAAACTAAGCCCTCTGCAAAGACCAAGGATGATAAAGTAAATAAAAGCAAATTCCAAATGTCAATACCGTTTTTAAAAAGCTGCATGATAAACACTTACAAGAAATTCTCGGGACTGCGACATCGGAAAAAGCCCATGCAGACGTTGTGGCGACCAATTAACTATGCAGAATCCAAGTCATTACACAGCCAGCTAATGAATTTCTTCCTCAGAGGAAATTCAGTCTGATTTGTAAATGTGGGCTCAGTTAAAACTCTTTCATAGCCCAAAGCAAACAACGTGCTGCTGTGGACGTTCTGGAAACAGAAAGTTTCCGTTGACTGACAGCCGCTACCTCCGTCTGCTTCACACGGTGCAACAAGGAGGACAGCTTCAAACTCCTGTGTGTTTCTGTGTTCGCCTGCTGGTTTTATAGTGGGTGGCTGTGACAATCTGACTCATTTTTAAAACTCCAGTGGAGGGCAGGATTTCTAATTAAAGTACAACTATTAGACATGAGAGGAAACAGTGTGAACGGACGCTGCCTGAAGTGCAGCAACAAACCGTCAGCAACTCTCTACTTCTTGCACATGGTTCTTCTGTATCTCTGCTGTAGAGAACAGTTCTTCATGGACGGCCAGAAGAGTCACTCAACACACAGTAATAAACATACCTAATGTCTCCTTTATGTAGTGCTGGAATAGTTATAACAAAGATGTACAGGCCTCATTGTTAAAAGATAATGGGGGAATAATTTCAAGGGAAATCTAAAATACTGAGAACCAGTTGGTCTCTTTGGTTGGCAGAGTTACCTTTCAAGAAGTGACTTCTTTTATAACTACTGGTTTCTCCTTGAAAGAGGTTTCTTGAAAAAAGTAACTTCTTGAAACACAGGCTGAATGGCTTCGTTCACTTTCTCTGCTGCCATTGCTAAAACTACAGGCAGACTAACGGTTCTTAAACAGAGCAGAAAAGCACCGTTGTTGTTCCCAACTTCTGCTTCTGTTCGCTGATTGGAATTCTACCAGTTGAAATTCTACCAGACGCATCCAAGTCAATGGGAAAAGTCCCAGACTGTCTGTGAAGTTTTATTTGAACAGAATAGAGCGGGAAGGCAATGACCAGGCTCCTCGACACCAACACTAAAACCAGACAGGCTGACAGTCGTCGTTTCCCCGCTCTACGACAAAACCTGACTTGTCCGTTGGACTGTCAGACAGGTACATTTCCTCGCTCCAGAGTAGATATACCAGCTGCTCTACAATCCACCACAGGTATTACACAACTTCATCTCCTGCTTTGCCTCATGATGTAAGGTTTGGATGCAGCTGCTCATCCACAGCAGGCCTTTCCATGAAGCTCCATGTTCTCTGTTCAGGAGCTAATCTGGAGGCCACATGAAGTCTGGAGAGCTGCTGCCTCCTGTGTGCCTACCACTCATGGCTGAGTTGCTGTGATTTTCACTTTGCTACCAAGATAGTATCACATATGTCACAGTGCAATCATTGTTTGTGTCCAAATAAATTATTGTCCACAACAAGGACGACAGGAAGTTCTTGAGATGAAATAAAAAAACAGTAGATGCATTTCCATTACAAATATACATAAAGTATTCCACATTTGTTTGATGATCTGAAACATTTGTGACACAGAAGACTCAAAATCAAATCAAACACATTTTTCATCATAGTATTTTAATCTTTGACGATATCTTAATTGCTAAAAGTCTGCAAAAAAAGCCAGATAAAATAGATCTTCACCTTGAGTTTGCTTGTAAAAACGTCACGTTTCTCTTGTGCCCGATAAGCCCAGCAGAGCAAACCAACAAGCTGTTAGGAGCGCTACACAGACGGACACATCAACCCTGAATCACACGTAATCAGGCGTAAAGAAAAGAAATAAACAGTTCTGCCATAGCTGTCCTCAGAAGGGACAGGGCCTCTGCCCCGTCTGTAATGGATGACTGACAGGAGTCATACTTTTTCACTTGAGCTGCTGATGAAATCTAGGTCATCCTGAAAAAACAAAAAGGCAGTAGTTTAACAACACCCACTGGCTGCCTGCAGAGAGAGAGCCGTCGCTCAGGTAATCTAAAAGGAGCCGTTTCTGCACGCTTCTGGGTTTAAATCAGAATAGAGCTGTTGAACTTCAAACTAAAATCAAATCCAGGCTCTGGAAAATATCCTAACAGCCAAATTTCTTACTTAAAGGCTGCAAGAATTAAATTAGAGATTCAATCAGACTCAAAGCAAAGGCCTTATTACTGTGAGACAGGCATCCTAACCACTTCACTGTCTCTTTTTTCTCTTCTGCTCTGTTTTGAACATACTGACTGATGCTGTAATAAATGTTTTGTTTGCACCTCTGTTGGTTCGGATCTCAGAATGCCTGGCACTGTACATCGACTATAACTGGATGTTTAGCTACAGTATTTGAATTAATTTTTACCTTATATATGGTCAGGATCATTTTTCTTTTAGAATAACTGAAGATAGTGGAGGTTGTGCTGTAGTTTTCAAACCAGGGAACCAACTATATGATCTGAATTCTTAGTGTGTTTTCACACCTGATAGTTCAGTAAACTTGACTCCACTGGAGACCAAAGTTGAAACATTTATTCCATTTTTAGCTGCTGCAGTTCTCTTTCACATTGCCGTGTCTAACAAAAGAAACCCTTTGAAAAATGTGTTCCCCTCCTCGCCTGTGGGGGCGCTGCAGCAGGAACTACTGAAGGGAACAACATGAAAACCTCAGAAGAAGACTTCTTTCCTCGCAAAAGGTAAATAAAAATGGAGTGGTGTCAGATTTTAGCAAGGGCGTAGGTTTGGTCTAAGTTTTGGTGGGACCTTACAACTTACTGACCCCCCCCCCCCCCCAACCATAACCATAACTTGATTATACATCTTGTGTATACAACCAGATACAGTCATACTCAGCAGATCAGTTCAAGAACACTTTACTTTTTCCTTTTCAAAATTCAGCAAACATTACAAGTAAGATCAAAAGAATATCCTCTGGATCTACTGATTATACAACAAACACAATTGCAGATAAGAACAAAAAATGACTTCTTGCACTTCAGGAAAAAGATCCAATTGTTGAGATATTATGCATTTAAGAGGAAAAAAGATTCATAAAATAACAAATAAATCAATAATAAAATAAAATAATATATTGCACTAACAGATAATTTCACAGTATATTACATATCTGAGAACTAACACCTGACCTGGAGCCCTGAAGCTCCAGCCACCTCTCCATCGTTCTGCTCTGCCCCTTGCTCTGCTGTCTGAGCATCCTATGTGAAAAAGTATTACATAATTAACAGACCTATTCTACCTCACATTCAGTGCTGACCTTACTAAACACCAGACTTTACAACAAATGCGTTGCGTGATAGATATCTAACTTATGGGTCCACTCACTATACTTACAGCCGAGGTAGCAAAATAACTTCTAATGTCTGTCGTCCTTTTCTTTTTTGGTGGCGACATGGTCTCAGAGACTCATAATAAATGTCAAACTCAGAAGGAGATTCACTGTCAGCACCATGGACCAAGCTTCCGTTCTGCGTGTGGCCAGCTGGCCACCGCCTGGTGCAGCTAATCAAAGAACGTAGATCCACGTTCTTTGAGCCAATAGCGGCATGGGTCGTCATAGTTCATAACATCGAATTTTAAAATGAATGCTACCACTGCGTAGTATATTGAAATATTAAACTAATCAATGTAGATTTTCGTTTATTTATTTTGTTTTTGTTAAAAAATATATATGTTTTTTTTTAAATTAATATGGCAAAAATTGGTCGGGACTATTTTATATCCCTTGACTATTGGTCGTGACATGTCACGACAGTCCATACCCAAACCTACACCCATGGATTTTAGCGCTTGTCTTTAGTAAAAGACTATGACACACAAGTTTGTTTTTGGTTGTATGTACCCAGAATGCACTGCTTTGTGGTCCACTTCCTTCTTTGGCAGCGGCCTTCAGTCCACTTGGCATTCATATATGCATTCGAATCGCACCAGAAGTTTGCAGGCAGACCAGAGTTCACTTTTGTTTTCGTCCACATCTCCCCATATGAACTGAACATTCTGAGGAAACAAACTGGAGTTGAATTAAACCAACCTGATATTCAGAATGAAATGATGAAGAGGAAACACCTTTGTGTTTAACCTTTGTGTCTTCTTTCTCAGACACAGAACGATGCTTCATCTGGTGAATCTGCCAGACTTCAGTGTCTCTGTGACGACCCCATCCTCACATCAGAGTGTAGGAAAAGCCAAAATGGTAACCAGCAATCTTGTCCTGTGGATGTTTCTTTTTTCTGAAGATATATTCATTGAGAATGCGCAACTAAAATGTACACTTAGTGTACAACAGTGAATGACTGTTAATGTCCCCCCGTATTGTACGACAACAGTTTGTTGATCCAATGTTTCTGGATTGGAGGTTCCACAGACTTCCAGTTTTTAAGTATAAACTTCTTTGCTCCAGACGATGCCATCAAAACACAGTACTTCTTTCAAGGACGTAACATTTGCAAGTATCCAAATCCTAGGATCAGGATCCAAAAAAAGTTGACGCTGGGATGTTATCAGAATCACATTATTCCAGCAGGTTTCCATCGTCTGAATGTTTCTGCAGGAACACGACACGTTACACACACAGACGCTACCGCTGTGAGTTTATTTTTTATATGCCTTCAGAGTGTCGAACATTCCCAGCAGTGATTTCAAACTGAAGCAACAATCACAGTAATTAGGATAAATAGAGCAAATCTACAGTGAGTTGATTGGGGGTGTTGTTGCACCACTCAGAATCACTTGTCTGATGACAGGAAACGTGCATGAAGCTGTTTTCTTAATCCTCTCATAAATACAACATCCTTCCCACAAATCCCTGCTCTCTGTGACAGTGGTCTCTAATGCACGCAATTATCCTGATTTTTAATTTTTTTTTGTATTCTGGCTTTCCCTGAACCTACATAATTTATTTTCCTCTGAATGCTACAGGGCCTCAGCATCACTGTCTTAAAACTTTGGCTGATTGGTTGCGGTTTTCCCAAATCGTTAACTTTTTCTGTTTGTTTTACTTTTTCTTAGTGTTTTTACTCACACTGCTGAGTTTTGTTAGCCGTTTAGCTAAGCACTGTCAAATGTTTGATACTATCATTTGTTTATGATGCAATGCATCAAGTCCACAATGTGTGGTTGTAGTTTCTGTTGTAATGTCCTATATTTGTTTCAAGTCACCTTCAGTTCTTAACAGGTCAGTTCAGAAAGGTTACTCTTGGTAATATTTCCCTTACCCTCAGTACAAAGATGTATCACAGTGAGAAAATTAAATCATTCCCAGAATTGAATGAAGCTAACGATGTAATGAGGCGTACGCTGCATCAACTCGCCTGATAAACTGATTGTGAGCCCGCTGGAATCATTTTCAAACTACTACAAAACCTGTTAGGATAACTTGATCTCAGATGATGCTGCACAATTGACGGCCGGGTGCAAATCTAACAGCTCACTCCATGCAGTGTAGCCGATTTTGTGGATGGACACTGAAAAAACAGCGTCGGACACAACAGTCTGTAAACAGCCTGGTAACAGCCAGGCAATTGTTCTACACTTTGCTTCATTCAGAAGGTCTGGACCCCCTGCTGTAGGGAAACGACGGCTTCCTGGAGGTGTGGAATGTGTTGATGTTTTAAACCAATAAACCTGAGTTTACCCAATCACTAATGTTTGGTTGTGACGTACAGGCAATGTGTCAGCTCACCCGTGAATTAAGCTACGCTAGTAGGCTTACCGGAACGTAACAGAGCCAACTGACAAAGTCGTTTACATTCATCTTGGTAATTATGAATATGGAGACGTACCTGCACCGTTGGCCAGTCTCTCGTTCTTCAGGCATCTGTGGACTCATTCCTGCAGCTCTGACCATCTTGATTTCAGCCTGTTTATGGTTCACTCTGATTATTTAAATGTTAATTTATACTGATGGACATGAACCAAGGAGTAAACAGATAGAAAAAATGCATCATAAAGATGACAGATACCATTCACAAGTTGCAGGACCAGACAAACTATGAAAAAAATCACCTCTTAGTCTGGAAAATATGGTAATCAAAGATAAATTCTGATCTAATTTTGCTCCTAAAAGGGTTAAAAGACCAAAGTGTTACTCTTTCAGAAGCACACTGGCTAATAAAAATTCTCCCATTCTTTATTGTAAAAATAAAACAATCTGTGCTGTTATTCTGGGTTCTCACCAGTAGGACGGTCCACAAATTATTGCTTGGTTGGACTGATGATGCTGCATGAAAAGCCTGGAGGCGGCCCTGGTAAGCCTGGTGTGAATCTGTGGTCCAGGGCACTGCTGAACGTCAGGGTGAGCTGAACTCACTTCAAGTTTATTCTGGAAGAGCAGCAGAGTGCAGTTTGAAGTTTTCAAAAATGTGACCTCCACATAACACTGACCTGAATGTTGGCTTCATTTCCACCATGCGGTGAGCTTCTACAGCTGCAAATAAAAATCTCTGAAAAATTGTGCAATGGGTGTAAAAAAAACAAAAAAACCCGCCTGGGGCATTGATGAAATCGAAAGAGCATTACAGAGAATGATTCTGATCCATCAACCCTTCAGTTATGGACCCAGCATGTTTCCACTCCACCACTCTACTCGTGTTTTCCTAAGTGAGGCCAGAAGCTATAATTCATAAACAACTGTCAATGGAAGAAGATTTAGTAAATAAATCTAGCAAACCCACATCCAACACAAGATCCTTAGGCTGCAGTTTGGAAACCCAGTGAGGCCACTGAAGCATAATTAGAAATTGGAATTTGGATGCTGAAAAGGGAAGTTCTGAAATCTTGGACTCAAAGTCACAACCGACTAAAAACAGGGAGCAAGTGGTCGAGTTATCTAGAAAGATTCCAAGTAGTGGAGTACTTCTTCCAAAATGTTTAATCACAGAACACCAAACATATAAGAATGATTTAGAAAGGTACAGACAGTTTCTGTACATCAGCAAATAGGAAAGGTTTCTGACATTTAACACCCAAGGAGGAAGTCACATGATCTGATGAAGTGAAGTCACATCACCATTGAGATTTCGACTTTGTGTTCTGCCAGAGAGAAAGATGTTCTCAGCAGCTTTAGGCGATGCACCTTCCTGTGTTTACGAGGCAGAAAGAGATGATTTACCCTTAAGGCAATCAGGAAGTGTCTGCAAAGCAGTACTGGAAGTTGGGAAGAAGTGATGCCTCAGCCCTTCTCCATCTATTTAGAGTTTTTACACTTTCACATAGATGGCCGATGAGACTTTGCTTTCAAAATATGCATCTTCTACATCCAGAGACCTTACTGTTTGAAACATCACCATCACTGTGCTTACTAAATAAGTTAAAAAAAAATGCTCATTACTCACTACACTGAAAACATTCTGAAAGACATTGTCAGATAGAATAATAGTAGATGGTAGGGTGAATACATGGAAAACAAGCTGAGTCCCAGTGGTGACAATGATCACATCACTGTTGAAGGCAATTTTGGATGAGGTTGGGGATTGATTGACATTCCAGAAGATCAACTGAATTCACAGTAGCTTCCACATTCTTACACTGACTTGTCACCATATTTCATATTCTGTTCCACACAGAATCCTCGATTCAGTCAGGATAGAGGAAACATTCTTTTCAGCGTTGCCTCAATTAGCAAAACATGTTGCGACCAGCACTATAGTTCTGGTGTTAGAAGATGCTTCCTTTATGTAGAAATAATCAGTAGACTTGCTACTGCAATAGATGCAAGTCCACCAAATGTGGGAACTAGAAAATAGGTTGGAAGCTAAAATTCCAGGATTGATTTTATTCTATCTGGCTCTATAGTTACTTCTCCATTGACCATAAAATTACGTAAGTTGGAATTTTGAAAGTAAATCTGCTTAATGGAAATAAACAAAAAAAAATTATAAAAAGTTTTTACGCTAGCTTTAGCTAGTTTGTTAGGAGTATTGGAATTTGCTGTATACAACCAGCTTGTATACAGTACCAGATTATTTGTAGGCATGGACCTCCTTGGAATTTGCCATACTGGCTCCAACCAGAGCTCTCACAGCATCGCACAGTTCATCAAAAATTAAGTTTGTCATTCAAAAGTGTTGATTTTAATAGCATTCCACTATTGAACAATTGTGTTCTTTTTTCTGATATTAGCAGGATATCAACAAAGTTTTGCACATATTTGTAATGGAAGCGCAGCTTTAGAGAAGCTTTATGTCAGGAAGCTGGAGTCTTACTAGGCCCATTCTAACTAACGCTGAGCTTTTTGAATGATCAGGAGAAGAAAGTCAAGTTTGAAGCTGCAGATGAGACCGGTTGGAGAAGGAGTTTTAATGGTTTACTTTTTGCTCTGCCGCTTAGGAACAGCAGCTTCCAAGTTTCCTTTAGTGAAGGCACAATTATTTCCTGACACTCCTTTTTTGCTCTATGTATATCAAAAAGTGTAGTTTTTTTTCCTCAGAGATAATTGGGAGACTTTCCTCTCCACTGTCACCACATGCATGCTCAGTACGAGGGATTGCTGTGAAGTCAACAACACATAACACTCATTTGTCTACTGTTGCTGCCAGTCAATGACTCGATGCTCTGCTGGGTTTCTAAACAGAAAAAACTTTTGAAACTAATTTGAATAATACGCTGAACTAAATGCACTTTTTGATAATTAGGAACTTATGTGTGATTGAATTGAAAGGATTTTTTGTAATATTTGTTGTGAACCTGTGCTATGTAATTAAATAGGTTTTTTTTGCTCTAAAATGATAATTATGTCCTTTGATTTCAATTAATTACATTTAACTCATTTGACATTTATTCTAGCATTTATTCTGTTCGGATACACATTTAAATACATTTCAGATCTGGCACACATCTTTTTTTTTTTTACCTTGTTTTAGCTCAACTCTATTGTCATGTTTTTAAGGGACAAAAAGCTTTGAACCAATAGTTTCCTGCAGACCTTGCAAATTCAGGTTATATATTAAAAGCCACAGCCCAGCTTGGTCAGAATAATCTTTCACTTTAGTTTCTCCTTGCCTCTCGCTTTTATCCCTCAGTTGTTTTCACTCTTCATCCCTCTAGCATTTCCTTTCTGTCACTTTCATTTCTCTCTCCAACCTCTCCGGCCTCCTGCTGTCCTTGTTATGACATTTAATACTCCCATAAGAGCCTCATCCTCCTCACCTCTCCATCTCTGTCAATATTCATCTGATTTCTGCAGCCCGCCCCAGTAGACATTTATCTCCCGTCATACTTGATTCTCCCTCATTAGCTGCCATTCCTCACTCAACCTAAACCGGCCTGCATGATCTGGCTCTATTCCCACCGAACAAACATATTAAAGTCAAGTGTCAAAACACCTTTTGAACTGATGAGCCAACAGAAACCTGAAGAATTATGAATAGATTTTAATTTAAAAGACAACATTTTTGTCACATTTTATAAAAATCATTTTTGATTTGTGGTCAGGCTGCTGTTTGGAAACATATCAAAAATAGTGAAGCTTTTAGGATGAGATGAAATCAGATCAGATAACAGGAGCTCATATTCTGAACTGCAGGTAAAGAAGAGGTTTGACTGAACTGACCAAGTTCAGCATCAGGGTGGAATTGGTTAATTCAGGTTTGACCTTTTCATGTCATCATATTGATGGCCAACATTCTTCAAGAGCTGAGAGTGAGAAATTGATCACTCCATGATGAATATCATGATAAATTGGAGTCTTACCAGGCCCGTCCTAACGCTGGAAACTCCACTAATGAATATTTATTCATTAATTTGCATAAACTGAATAGAAGTAGTAAATATACTGAATTTCTATAGTGCTTTTCTAGTAGTACTGACCGTCACTAAAGGTAACAGGTAATTTTATTTATGTAGCACATTTTCAGCAACAAGGTAATTCAAAGTGCTTTTCAGGAATTAAAAGGAAATACAAACAAAGGAAAGAGCAAAAGTATCTAATAATGTTCATCCAAAGTAAATAAACTAGATGCTCCTGTTCAGAGTTGGTATATAAGTATAAGTAAATATCCTCTGGTCTAATTCCTTTTGTGGTTTAGAATAGAATAGAATTCAACTTTATTGTCATTGCACTGTCACAAGTACAAGCAACGAGATGTAGTAGAAGAATAGGAGTCTAAAAAGTAATTGCTAAGGTAGTTTTTCTGGATTCTAAGTTCTAATCCCTGTTCTAGGTTGCTAAATAAATGTAAGTAAGTAAGCCATGATCACCCGTTTGCACTCACAAAAACCATAATTGACCCCAATTTATGTGTGAAGACGATTCAACTGTAAACTCCACATCCACACTTTGGTTGAGACTTAACGGCTGATACTTCCGTTCTCACACACCCCCACACATCAAACCTGCCAAACGTTAGTGATCGGGCTAAATCAAATCCAATTTTCTCAAACTTCGGTAATTTTTGTGGTGATCTCACTCCAGATCATCAGGTTGTGTGTTCAAATCACGTAGGGGTCAAGTTTTCAAGTATTCTTTAATTTCCTTTCGCCATTGTCATGAAGGTTTCCATTACTTGGTTTTGAAACACTTAACATGTGGATTGAATGTTAAAAGAAACAAGTGCAAACAGATTGAAGTATTTTATTGATTGTTTGTGGGTGTTTCAAGACTGGTACTGGAGATGTCCTGTTAAAAAATGAAACAAACAAATGAATAACATTAGTATATTGTGACTGTTTGAAATAGACTTGGAATGCTTTGTGGTAGTGTATATTGATCTCTGTCTCTTCCTCTGCAGGTTGTTGAGGCTAAAACATTCCCCGGAGGCCTGAGCACCTTTATATATATATATATATATATATATATATATATATATATATATATATATATATATATGATTTAGCTACATTTGTGGAAATTTGTTGTTTTTGTATAAGTATTTTGTTTTCGCCCTGTGTCTTGGAGGGTTTGTTAACTAGAGGGATCATGGATTATAAAAGGCCGCCTGTTAGTGGCGTTGCATGACTACTGAACTGGCAAAATAATGGTGCCAAGAAATGTCTGTTCATTGAAAACACATATTCTACATAAAAAAACAAACCAAAACAATGCAGCAGAACATTTTTAAAGAGAGACAGAAAAAACCCTGACCAGTGGTCACCAAACGGACCATCGGCTCTACCATCCTCCTTACAGTTCAACACGTCTCTGTCAGTGGGAGACAACAATATGTCACGGATTGTGCTGCTAAAAATAAAAATGAATGTTTCTCCATGTGTAAAACACTGAGACATATAATGAGAGACAGGTTGCTCCAGATAGAGACAGGTGTTTGTCAGGTTATCCATAAGCAGCAGGTTTTACCTCTGACAGCTTTACCTGGATAACTGCTGGCCCTTCGCTTCTGTGCACGAGGGTGTAAGCAGGGGTGTGTGTGTGCGTGTGTTGTCCTTGCAGTGTGGCAGAAGATTGCATTACCATGTATGGCCGGTCTCTGGCTGACCACCAGAATCCCTGATGCCAACTGACACGAAGACAAATCAGTCATCCATGTAAAGTTATACTGAGCTGCAGTGAAGGAAAAACATGTTGCTGCATGGCAGCCATTCAAACGCTCTATTTGTAGTGAAACCTCCAGGGAAAGGGATAGAAAAGCAAAAACTGACCTCATCTTCCCACAAAATAACATGGTCCAGTGAGTAGAGTTTAGTTTACTGCTGTTTTAGTTAAAATACAAGAAAAATGTTTAAGAATTTACTGCATTTTTTACAAATACAAATAAACTGGCAAAAATTTGAGAAGTACCAAAAAACAAACAAAAAAAAGCAATATTTATTTTTATTTATATTTATTTAATATTCAATCCGAATGTACTGTAGAGAATTATTTTAAAGTTGGACTGATTTGTTTGCAGTTGATTTTGAAATGCAAGCATGAGACATATTGTCAGTCTGCAGAAGCCCAAAAGAAGCAGTGTAGCAAAACGGATTTGAAGCTAATAAATGTGTTGAGGTAGTCACAGATGAATGTTGTCCAACATGTAGGCCATCTTCATGCCTCAGTGCCTACATGTTGCCTGTGTATTTATTATGAAGTCTTTAATTACTTACAACATTGTTTATTATGGTTCTGTGTGCTTTCAGCCTAGCTTTAGATCTTTCTGTTTTTGCTTGTTCGCCTGTCTGATTTCAGGCTCTTGAGCATAAACCTTTTTGAATGAGGTTATGAGAGATTAAATCCAACGCTTTAATTAGTATGTTTACTATGAGTGTTCATAACCTTCATATGGTCCTCAGCTAACACCCATATCTGTATGCTTTGCTACATTTTTAATCATCTAATATTTTCTTGTCGGATTTAAGTCCCAAACCATGAATATGTATGGATGATGTATCCTCTAGATGCTTGCTGATAGGCATGTACAACTAACAGAGAGATCAGATTCCAAACCTAAACGTCTTGTAGTGATTACCACAGCATCGCTGAATCTGATCTGTCAAAGAGCTCATTAGTGTCAGCTGAGCACACAGCAGTAGTAACACTCGTCCTAAGTTTCAAATTGATCTGTAAAGTTGGATTGCCCTAGTCAAACCCATGACTTCAATTTGCTTGAGATCTGATTATCTCTTTTGAAATTTGTTTGATTTTCCAAAATACATTAGTTTGATAATAAAAAAAAAAGCAAAACAGAAAATAGGATTTATAATAATAATAACCATAGGTCACTGTTATGGCATGTCAGAGAAGGAGATGCAGATGTTCATCAAGCAGGTCTTGGAGACCAATAAGTCCAGAAGAGAGCCTCCACATCCCCATTCTAAGAGCCACCATTAAGGTGAAAAACCTGTGGATGACATAACATTCCTGTAATGTCTAACTGTACTGTAGAGTGGATGGTTTCCCAGTGTTTTATGCCACCTCGTCAAATTTTCGTACCGTAGCACGGATAAATAGCTAAATCGGTGTAAGTCGGCAGCTGTCGGTGCTACGTGTCTAAAACTTGTTTACAAACCGAAAACTATAGCAGGCTGTGTTAATGTTAAATATGATCATTTCTGATCACTCATTTCTTTATGTGACGAGTGGAAGCTTAGAAGTTATGCTTAGCATAGCATTGGAACAATTTACAGGACAAAAACACAAAAACTTCCTTCATAAGAATATCCAACCCATTTAAAATGAAAAGCTATCGCATATGTTTGCACTAATCCTTTTATGAGAATTATATATTCAAGAAAGAATTTGATGTAAATTGTACGTTTTGTGATTCATATCCTTAAACTGTTGTCCACTTGTTTTGGGCAGAATCTGTGTGACTTTACCCACAACAACATAGAAGCACAATTTATGTTGTTATGGGAAGATGTCTTTCTTGGTCTCACTAAAAGCAGGCGTAACAATTCTTATTTTCTCATAAATCCTTTATTGTCACTAGCTAAATATCATATTCATTGTTCCAGGTAGGGAAAATCATGCCTTGCTGCATTTTACAATGAAGTTAAGTTTTATATCCCAACTATCAAAGACTCTTACAAAAAATAGCTATTAAAACAATTGAAATCTGTCCTGCTTTGAATGTACTGTTGGGAACGGAAGCAACTTAGCTTTTTCTTGAATATGTTTATCTGTATTGGTTTTTCTTGAGGCACAACAAATGTTTCACTCTGTCGTTATACAGTGTGTCTGCGAATAAAGTTTTTTTAAAAAAACATCCTCTCCCTTTCCTCCTCCCCCACCCCACAGGCAACAGACTTCTTGTGGCTGTGATGTGAAACAGTGATGTCACTTATTTGCCGTTTTAGGTTTGACCCAGAGAGCAAATGCAATGGAGGAAAAGGATTTCTTTTTTTGCAAAAGTAGAAGCAAGTGCAATGGCAGAAAATGTTTTTTTGCTGGCAACAATAGAAATTTTACAGCAGAGCTGTGGGAAGTTCAAGAGAGAAAATGAGCAGCTAAAACAGATGGTGGAAACCTTGATGACAAAAATCGAGCACCTCGAAGGTAGCCAGAACAACAACGCGAGAAGCTGGCAAGTAGAGAATGAGATGCTTGTAAATCACAATGAACATTATAAAAAAGAAATTAGGTCAATTTAGACTTAGAGGAAGCCAGAAATACAGTACAGCGATTGAAATCCGATTATGAGGCCATGGTGAGATCTACTGTACTCCTTGAACGGAAATATAAGACCTTAAGAGAAAATGCAGAGTACTCATTGAGATCAAAGACCGAAGAAATCGAATGGCTTAAAGCAGAAAATGATGAGCTCAACAAAGAAATTGTTGCTGTAAAATTGAAACTTGACAGAAGTAAATCCAGGGTGGCAGCAAGAGAATGTCCCCCCAAGTGAAGAGACCCCAGAGAAGAGCCCGGAAGAAAGCCCAGAAGAGACCCCAACACCAACAATGTTTCAGAGAGTCGGGTATGTTTTTATAAAAATGTTCAACACTTGGATATTGGTTGCCACCTTGGATCTTTTGATTTCTGAATGGGATCTTTGGGGGTCGCCGGGACCAGGACCCTTGGGGGAACGCTGGCAGCAGAGGAAGAACTTTGGGGGTCTCTGGCACCAAGAGCCTGAAAGGAGTGTTTTTCCACTGGTTTAAAGTGGTCCAGTAAATAAATGATTTGTTAAATATTTTTATTGTAAAACTGATTTAAAATTTGGTCAATTTTAAATAATTTTCCTGTGCAAGTTTTAAGAAAAATATAAATATGAATAGCTTTTGCTGAAGAATTGTGATCTTGGTATTATTAATCATTCTTTAGTGATTGCTTTATTTAAGCAGAGATTCTTTTTAAAAAAATGTTACCTATCATTGTGTCCTCAAGCAATGCTTTGCAAATGTCACAGTTAAGATTTTTAAGACATGGGTATTAAATGTGCAGCTATTCACATAAAGCATTTAAAATAAGTTATGCTTTATGATATTTTCTTTGCAGACAAAGACAATAGAATAGTAGTTAATTGAGAACTTTACATGCTTTTCTGTACTCAGAGAATATTAGAGCAGTTTATCATATATTTCTCTGTTTTCTTAATTCGCTAAGTGTGAGGGGATATTAGAGAAGGAAAAGTGCTTCTGCATGTTGGCGTTCCAGCTAAAGCCTTTTTTTTGCCCCGATTTTCCCTTTACGACAATCTTACAACGTCCTGCGGTGTGTGGTGTGTTACGTGGTGGTGCGTTGTCTTGGCCGGATTATCGCAGCCAGCAGGGTTTTCCCTGACTGGGAGCGAGAATGCAGGCTGTTGAATGCCAATCAGAAAGCGTGGTGATGTAAGAACGGAGAGGAATCCCAAACAGCTGACATGGCGCAACTCAGAGTCCAGACATCGGAAGTGATATGAGGAAATATTTATTACTATGTGTAAAGGTCATTTTTATATACCGTATTTTCCGCACTATAAGGCGCACTGCATCATAAGGCGCACCTTCAATGAATGGCCTATTTTAAAACTTTTTTCATATATATGGCGCACCGCATTATAAGGCGCATAGAATAGACACTACAGTAGAGGCTGGGGTTACGTTATGCATCCATTAGTTGGAACTGCGCTAAAGGGAATGTCAACAAAACAGTCGGATAGGTCAGTCAAACTTTATTAATGGATTACAAACCAGCGTTCTGAAAACTCCATTCATTCCCAAAATTAATAAACAGCTGTTTTATTATTTCCCCGAGGTAAAGTAAGGGACGTGGTATTTTCGTGACACAGTTTATCTTTTAACATCAGCAAGGTATAACATATAGTGGAGGGGAACTTTTCCTCGATTCAATAAACACTTAAAAAACAGTCTGATACTGTTACGGTAAATCAAACATTAGTGATATCCACTTCCGCTATAACCATTGATTCGTTCATGTTAAATTCTCTCGCTGCTGCTCTATTCCCGTGTTCTACTGCGTGACTGATCGCCTTGAGCTTAAACTCTGCGTCGTAAGCGTGTCTCTTAATAGGAGCCATTTTGGGGTCTTTACAAAAACCCAGCGTGCACCGCACGCTTCTTCTTCTACGGGGAAATTGAAGTCGGCGGCTGCTTACCGTAGTTGCGAGACCTGTTGTGGCTCAATATTGGTCCATATATAAGGCGCACCGGATTATAAGGCATCCTCTCGGCTTTTAGGTGCGCCTTATAGTGCGGAAAATATGATATGTTTATTATATGCGGTTATGTTTATTCACTTAAAAATGTCAACTACGAAAAAACATAACTCACCTCCAAATCATAGTGCAGCAAATAGAGTGGCTGCTCCCGCCGTCTTTTATCAAACGCCTTTTCTTTTTGTTACGTCTTTTATCGCTCAAAATGAGTCCACAAACTGTCACTACTGCTTCTACATTGTCATCCGTGTTTGATTATTCTAAATTCACGTATGGTTTGTTGGGGGGTGTCGTGGAAAAAAACTATTTCCAAGCACTGTTCAGGTAAAATCACTCAATCAGGTTTATTCATGAATTGTGCACAACTCAGAGAGCTCACAGGACAGTCAATAATGAAGCAAGTCTGAAACGGAAAGCTCTGCCAGGCAGAGCCAACACATGATCCAAAGCATGGGAATCAAACTGGTTCCCATGCAGCTGGGAAAAACAATGTCCAACCCTGTGCATGTAATCCACATGGACGTGGATGGTCTTGGACCGTTTTTCATATCTCTTCTTTTTTTTAAAAAACATTTCTATTACAACACGTTAATGCATTATTGCCTCCATTTGGAATCCTTTTTCATCCTTCAAACTGTGGCTTTTGTAAAAACTTGTGCGAAAGTTTGATGCATTCAGATGGCTTTAGGCGGTCTGACAAATTATGCATTCCGTGATCTTTCATGCAGTGCAGTAATAAAGTGAGTGAATCAGGAAAATCTGCTAAATCCAGTAGTGTGAACTCAAAAGTCTGTGAAGACTCTGAAACCTGTGCAACATCTCCCCCCTTTAGGGCCATGGTTGTTGAGTCAGAGAAATGGGAATCATTACACAATTTTTTGATGACTGTGACAGCTGTTTTTATTGTCTAAAAATAGTAGCGTCAGTTTCAAACATATATTCACAGTCCTAATGGAGCCTTAAACACACGGTTGATAAGCTAATGAGCATTATAATGCGATTTGATTATCTTCTTCCCCAATGATGGCTGTACCTAATAGGGATTTAATGGGTTAAAGATCTCAGTGAACTCCCCTTTCTTTGACTCTTCAACAAGGAGGCTTTTATATATTAGAACCCTCCCTGGTATGAAAGCTCATGGTTCTACAATATTGTATTTTCAAAATGTCTCTATTTGCTTATGTTTTGTTACTAATAGTCCTGAAGATGTGAGAAACAGGACTGAGGGTCAGGATCAAGTCATTCAATCTGTTGAAACTAATGATAAAATGTCTTTAATGATGCATAATGACAGCTAATAGCTTCCCTATATCCTCTAAGTCAGGCCTTTTGTTCCGTGGGTCATTTGGTACTGAGCCGCACAGAAAGAATGAATAACTTAATATTCCATTTTATAGTGTTGAAAATGGATCAAAAATGTACCGCACACAGAGCAGAAAATCAGCCAGTACAAGTAATCAGACTTTACTTATTTTATTCTTTTTTAGCGCTAAAAAAGGAGACGCTTACCCTTACAGACTAGGTGTGGATGTGACCGAGTCTATACAGCATCTGATCAAAAACGGGAAGATTCGTTTACTATACTACGGATGCACCTGGTGGTCATCTGATGTCTTACGTCATTTTATCAACTAAGTTTCTATTTCCTGGGAGACGGGAGTCTGAGGAGTTTCTATAGATGTTACAATTACAAAGGCCCTTTGTGTGAGAATATGACAGTGTAGTGTGTGAATGTATTTGAGCTTGATAAGCGCCTCAACAATAGCTTATCCAAGTTTGAGCAATGTTTATCTTAAAATATGCCCAGATTCTCTTCATGACATCCATCTATTTGCTTGTCACGACGCTTGTCTAGGTAAAAAAAAACAACAACTCACAAGCTAGCAAAATGGATTAAAAAAAAACAACATCTCTGGAAAGTTTCCTTGCGAAAGGCAAAAGGCCCAGTAAGGAGACAAGTGAGCCTTTGACTTCCAATAAAGAGAAACTTACTGTACATTTAACAGACAATCCTTAGTCCTGCTTTAATTATGGACTTATCAGGAGAGGCAACTTTAATACACAAAGCCCACTCTGCATAATATGAACCAACAATCTAATGAGGCAAACAAGTCTTCAAAACTGAGAAACAGTCACAGGCTGTCGGTAAATAAGGTCTGTTGTTGTATTTTTGTGCACTATATTTGTTTTTGTGCTATGTCATTTTAAACATTACCATTGGGACTCACAGAGAGCGATACCTTTTGTTTAGTACATTAACACATCAGCCAGGAGGTTTCTTTTTAATCACCTGAACTCCCAATCACTCTGCCTGCCCACACGCTAATTAATGTCTTCCTCAAATTACTTGACATGTCACAGAGAAATGGTAAAAAAAAAAAATTGGACACTTACTTTTTCCGAAGCCTGAGAAGCAATGAAGGACACAAGGAGCCCGTCGTTTAGCCGCTGACCAAAGGGGAGCACACTGCCACTTTGCTAACGTTAGCCTAGCCGTGGCTAGATAAGGAAGCACCAGCTAGCATGAATGTTAGCATGTTGCCAGATCAGCCTTCTGAGAGCCACGATAAACATCAAACTAACACATTTACACCAGAACGTTTAGCTGACCCTAAATTCAACAGATGGCTCTACAAAACCGAATACGGTAAGTATAGTTTTTACTAATATTAACAATATTACATGCACCAGTTTTATATTAGTTTAATAGTAAGATGTTAAATTCAACATTAAACTTTGTTTTACCGTTGTAGCTTTTCTTAGGTGTGTTTTGTCAGATGAGTCTCAACTATCGCCAGCGAGTAACACAATGATCCTCAACCAGTCTTCATTGAAGCTCATTGTTCAAGTTATATGCAAGATGTGCTAAACACACCATCGCACTTTGTGTCTGTTATGTGATTATTTTCTAAAGAAAAACGCCGACTTCAGAAACAACTACTGTCTGCTATTAGAGAGCTGCTCAGTAAAGAGGATTGTAATTGTGAGTTTAATCACGGGGAGCGACAGGAACACGATCGTTAAGTTTTGTAACGGACTGACCTGAGTTAGCAGCGCTGCTAGCAGCTCGTTTCTCTCAAGAGCTGACAGTAATAAAGACGAGAAAAGCTGCGAAGCTGGTCAGAGATCTGAGCTGCAGTTTTGTGCCGACAGTATTAAACAGCAGAACTACATAATATTAGCTCAGCAAGATGTGAATTAGATTTTTCATTTGAATTTCAAAAATAATAAAGTTCATGAAGTGGCTGCAGCAAAGTGTGTTTTATCATTATGTTTGGGCCAGCAATGCATTTCTATAAGACAAAATAAAACATCTGGGTTTATTTAGTCCATCAGAACCAAAACCTCGAGGTTCTTTGTTGCTGAGTATTGCTGCAAATCAGTGGAGAAATGACCGCAGCTGCTGTTCAACTACATTTTTTTTCTTCTTATAAATAACCCAAATTAATACAGTTAATTTTGACTGGAACTTAACAAACGTTACCTCATAGTTAAAACCATCATTGGCATCTGTTTAGCTCAACTGTTCTTGTAAAGGGGATTTATTACAACAAAGTGGACATTTTGTGAACACAGAAAGCAGTGATGGAGTCCAGAAGAAATTCCTGGAGCTGTGCTCAGGCTGTGGCTGCTTGAATCCTGAGCTGCTTATCAGTCTGAACTCGTATCCAAGGACCGTCGTGTCACCTTGGCGCAGTGACCTGACGTGACAAGGAAGAGATTTGCTTATTAACGAGGCAAGACGCACAGCGAGGTGAGCGAGACTGAGAGCTCCTTCACCCCCAGAAGTGGCCTGGACCCGGCCTTCACATCCACACATGGATACGCTTTAAATAGGAAATGTTGTCTCTCCTGGACACCAGTGGCTCACAGAAGAACATCCTGATTTTGGTCACTTCTAGGACAGCAAACGGGGCAGATTCTATATCAGTTTTAACACCAACATTCATACATAACACAGCAGGGTTACATTCTTAAAACTTTAGATTAGCTTTAACTCTGACATATGATATGAAATACAATTAGTTTCTTTAAACGTCCTGTTAGATCATAAAATGCAGAATACAACTTAACAGGATCCAGATACTTCCAAGGTTTACTAACTGATGATGTAATCTAATTAAATCTGCATATAATTGCTTTAGAAGACAGATTTTTCTGTGTTTGTGATTGGTTGTTTTTTTTCTTGTTTTGTGGTCTAATAACCACAACAATTTATACAGCTAGAGGAGACCAAAATAATACCTAAACACATTGTGTCATTTGTCAACTTTCAAGTTATTTTACAAGATTATTCCTTGAAAACCAGTATGGAGCTGAAAATTTCAGTCCAAAGTAACCAGAAATTTTGAAAGGTTTTGGTTCTCGTCTAAAGATGTTGTGTGCTGGGATCGGAGTCGGACCAGAGTGCAGACAGAACGGAACGGTCAAGTGAGCCATGATTTAATAACCAGAGTCAAAACACTTCCAGAAAACTTGAAACCCAGAACATGTGACAGAACGCAACAGAAGGAACCAGAGGCGAGTAATGAGTCCTTAAAGTAGATATACAGAGGAGGGAGTGGAGGCGGCCAAGGAATTAATTAAGGGAACTAACTGCAGCTGGGAGGAGGGAAGTGAGTAGCAGCTGGGGAAGAGGAGGAAATGACAACATGATTGAGACAAAACAAAGATGATACTAGATAATAACGAAATAACATAAGCAGAATGGATATGACAAAAGTCTTATTCACATGGCATAAACATTATCTGGCGACCCACTGTAATAAATAAATTACTCCCCAACATGTTTTTATGTGCAACATTCACACAGGATAAGATTGGCGTGAACTTTCCAGACATCTGTTGGATATGATGCTAGCACGCTGTTTCACATTGACTTGAAACACTGGATGTTCAAACTTCTTTTCAGGCTACGGCCACGTAAACAAAAAAACCTGAAACAAAATATGTTTCAGGTTCCACCCATTTCTGACTATTCACACTGGACTAGTGTTATCACCGCACCTCGGAGTTTGTAATTTGCGGGAAAATTTTTACTTTACAAATTGCTGGCATGGTCGATTCACACAGGATTAACGACACAGACAATTTCCATAATTATTTCAAACAACGTGGTTTTAGGCAAAACTAATCCAGTGTGAATAGGGCTTTAGCTGAACTAAAAGGAGAATTTGTGCCATATCAGCTATGTGTGTGTGTGTTTTTTTGTAACTTCTATTTTGACTGTTCCTTAGCTGAACAAGCTACCTTAAAGGCATCTGGTTATGTAGCTGTTGTCATACTTGCTTGGTTCTGTAAAGCATAAATCTTTTGATTGGCTGGAAACAAACACAGAAATTTCTGCTTTAGTGGCGTTCACGTTCACGAAATGTGTCTAGTAGAAGACTGTGTGCCATCAAAGAGTCAGAAACATCACTTTCTAAAGGTTCACACGTTCTGCTGTAGCTTTAAGGTTCCAGATCAAGGCTTCAGTCTCTTTGGAAGTTTCTCTTTGAATCCAACCACTGACACAATCTTTCCCTCTTCAGCCCTGTTGAGGCGGATGGCTGGGGGAGGTGCAACTCTTTCCAGTGAACTGGAGGGTTTTTTTTTACACTTTGGGCTTCAAAGTGTAAAAGATTAATTTTGGATTTGTAATGACTTATAAACACTCTTGCTATTTTGCAGAGACAAATTACCTATTTTTCACAAATCTTTTGCGCAGAAACTGTACCGAATTTTAAATAGTATTGAGGAAGCTATTTAGTTTTGCCATGTCTATTAACCTTTTCAAATGTCATAATTAAAATGCGTATTAAAAAAGTTTGATGGGAACACGTCTAATGACTCACAAAGACAGAGGTTGGTGCAATGCATTGGTCTGTAAGGATTTGATGTGAATTGACATGTAAAATAAAGGTTTTCAAATATTTTAATTTAATTTATTTCTAGAAAGCTGAAGGTCTTTTGTGTCATAGAATAGGCTTCATATTAACCTTGTACGAACATTGTTACTGCAAAAAGGATTCCACTCAATCAAGACAGACAAATGATGTGACAGACAGTAGGCAGGGAGCAGTTGAGGGAATAAAAAGTCAACACGGGAGGAGAGATTAAAATTGAAAGCACGGCTGACTTTGCTGCTGCACCGAATAAGTTTGCCAAATTTGATGGAACGTATGGTGTTGAAAAGGAACACACCATTACATTGAGTGTTTTCACCGATCAATCATCCATGATGCCTCTGAACTGAAAACAAGCTTGATTTTTATCTTCATACAAATAGAGAGCGGGAAGAATTCATCAATGGCTGAAGACACGTTTTTTACAAATAGAGGGAGGATTTCTGCTCTTTTATCTATATGTTTAGACATCATGTAAGGCAGCTGAAAAATACAGACTTTTTTATGTGTAAGGTCTTAACGTCAGTACCAATGAGTTTGTGTTTTCTCACGTGGTCAAAGCTCATTTTGTCCGTCTCACAATTAAAGGCAATTTTCAGTTCCTTCTTAATATTTCTGGGGTTTTGTGTTGACTGTAAGAAATGTTTTTTTATTATTATTTTACCCACACTGTTTGAACCTCGACAGTGAGAGCTCCAACATGTTATGCATATTGGTGTTTTCACTCTGCTTAAGAAAATTACCAACATTAGGATAACAAGGCCATAGATTCAGTTTTTGATCAGGACCTTTGTTCCTGTGAGGCTCAGCCTACCTAGGATGTACTTATCTCTTAGCCATTAAGAATTAACTTGGTACAGGAAATGAATGGATATTAAACACACCCTAATGTATAATCTGCTTGAAAGAAATAGCTTTAGCTTCATGTGCTCTCGAGATAAGTCTATATTATCTACTAAAGTGGAATCACAGCATCAGATAAATCTGAGTAAAAAAAAACAAAGCTGCTTCACGAGACACATCGTTGCCCCAACTTCCACTCCATTTTTGTTTACAAAGAAGGAAGTTATGGCTCAGTTCTTCTTCAGATGTTTTTGTATCATCTCCTGCAGAAGTTCTTGGGTAAAAGAGGATTCTCAAAGGGTTTGGTTCGTTTGTAGCCTAGTAAAAACATGTTCTACTCTTTGCGTCCTACAGGTGTGCACTATGTTGAAGATTAAAATTTTACCCAATTAGTAACGTTTGGCCACGATGTTCGTAATCCTCCAGTTCAATCCTCTGGAGCTTTCCGGAAATGGGCTCTTTGAACGTACGGAGCTGATGTCACATCGGCATGAGCGAAATGTGGCTTACTCGCTTCGGCTTTGAGTGACTGTGACAGCAAGAAAAGACAAAATCGTATTTCAAAAGCAATACCATGAACACTGTTGAGTTCCACGTTGCACAGCATCTTCCAAATATAACGTAGGAAAATGTGATGTTGCTGAAAGTATTTTGCATTTTTCTAACATAAAATACAACAATTAACGCTATCTACTGCTGTAGTTTTAACTTGAGAAATTTTAATTTATTAGGGTTTGGGGGTTGTCCTTTTGAAGTATTTCTATTCTTGAATGAGTAATTTTGGTTACTCTACAATGTTACCTACAGATTTGCAAGTTATCGTTACTTCATGATGTTTTGGGGGCTCATTGAACCTTCTATCCACAAAATGATTCGCTCATTCAGAGCCAGAGCTGTTGAGGGAAGCGGTGAAACAGTAACTGCTGTCAGAGCAGCACATGGTTTGTATCAGCAGCTTCCCCAAGTACACATTGTGTATGCAATAAGAACTTTTTACCACAAATTATACAAGAATATGTTATCTCCAGAATATGTTCAGAAAGTGCTACTTCCATATTATTTTCAGTCACAAATTTCTGATCATTATTGAGTCGGTATGTAATATATTTCATTAAACTGAGGTAAAGATTAAATAAGTGAAAATGAGTAGGAAGGAGTGAACAAACAGAAAAGCAGTGGTAAGCTAATTATTCTGTTCCTGGTTATGTATGCACTTTTACTTTTGTCCTACTGGTTACTTTTCTTTTGTTTTTAAAAACCTGTTTGAAATAAGTAAATAAATAAGGATCTTTATATATTTTTAAAGTATTTTTGCTTTTACTTTTTCTTATATCAGAGGTATTCCTTGCAACACGTTGACGAGCTGTTCCTGTTCCTGATGTTCTTAAGGAAAGAGACCTAGCAAACTGATTTAATATTCACCCTTCTACTGTAAGCTGCATTATTTGTTCATGGACCAATTATTTGTACACTCTTTTGGGTTCTCTATGTATCTGGATTGATACAGAGAACATCCGAGCTCAGCTCCTTGATGACTTCAAAGATTTTCCTGATATTGAAGTAACAGTAGATTGTACTGAGCTCAAATGTCAAACTTCTGCTTCTCCTCTCCTCCAAAGTGAGATGTTCTCCAAATACAAACCTCACTGCACAATGAAAGGTCTGATTGGAATGGCTCCCCATGGTGCAGTGACCTTTGTTTCTTCACCTGTTCTTCTGCCTGTTATTCATCCATCAAATGAAATCGGCAAGCAGATGAAAAGTTAGAGAAACAACAACTAAAACATGTAGGACAGTGAGCCTTGAATACCAGGGTTGGGAAGCACTGAGCTAAGATCTTTCATTAAAGTTTCATTTTCTCAGACATGTATAATTTTTCTAGAAGGAATGATTTATCACAGAAGCAGTCAAATGTTTTTGTATTTCTATTGTTATGTACTGATTGCATGTTATCAAATTTCATAAATAAATGTGATTCTAAATGAGCATTTCTTAGTACACTTGCTTTTATATAAAATTGGTAAGAAAGCTAAAGCAAAACTACAGTAAGGCAGTTCTGACAATAGTGAAACTTGAGATTTGTTCACTACCTGCACTGTAAACAACTGTCCTCCGCTGCAGACTTGTGCCCAGTTTTTCGATGGTAAATGATCAGGAACAACATTATTACTATTCTGTACCAGGAGAGACATCTTTGGATAACTGCTTGTCTTGTTTAAACCTCTGCACTACACTTTTCACTCTATCAAAAAGAAATTTTGTCAGCCTAATATTAAACGGTGGAGAAAAACAATCTCTCCACAACTTCAAAATGGGTTCATTCTCATATGTTGCGCTTATCTAAGGGTATTATTTCCTATTTCTTTACACTAGTCTACTTTGGATTTAATGTATGTAGCAGGGGCGTCTACAGTTGTATGGCTGTACGCACTGTGCGTACCTTAAAATTTTGATTTTAGTAGAAAAAAGAAGTTTTTGGATTTTTATTATCTAACCCTCTCTACTATTAAAATTGTGGAGAAAAAAAGATCTTTTGTGTCAAGGCATCTTCTACATAGCATACATCTGTGTGAGTCTGGGGGGGTAGGCACTCCAAAGCCTAAAGGTTATTGGTCAGTTTGGTTTATCTGCCAGCTTGGCGCTTATTCTGTAAGCTAAAAATTAATGAGTAGAGTTTAATCCCTGCTGTAGTTCTAAGAGCGGTCGTGTGGATTCCACCTGAGCTTTTTCCCGTGTGCTTGATTCTTTATAAGCTTTTTTGTGGTTTCTCGAAATGAAGAGCTGACGGGGTCATTCGGTTGGCCAACTGTGACATCTGCTGCACTCTGACTGAGCGTTGCAATAAGACTGCAGGTTAAATAATTAAATCTAGTCAAAACATTTGCCAAAAGAGTAGAAATTAAGCAAACATTGTTGCTTCACCTTCTCTGGAAATCTCAGACACACTACCTGAACCTGGGAATCTCCACCCTCCTCCTGTGGATAACACAGGCAGGCTTTGCTTATATGTCTTTATTATTTAGTATAATTTAAATAAAAATTTACTTAGGTTTGTGCTGGTTTTGTGCGACAGGCACACGATGCGTGTTGGAGATGTGGCTGTGCTCTTGCAGGTCTGGTGCAGTGATAGTTTTGTGCGAACCCTCCGATAATGACCTGCAGGCATCCCTGATATGTAGGACACTCAAAGAGGGGGCTGCTGGGTTAAATGTGAGAATAAAGATATTAATCTGAAAGCTAATTAGCTAATCAATCATGTACTGGTGGGAAAACAGGAAGGAGGCTTAATGACAGAGCACCACCCTGAATGTGTGTGTTTGGCTCCCATAGGAGCAAATAGTTTAGAAAGATCTAATTATGCAGGCTGCAGCTAAATCAATGGCTCTGGAAAATTCTACCTCCCAGAATCCACTAAGCTGAACGGTCTTTAAAGGGAAATTCTATTAGTTGAGTCAGTTTGGGTCAATAGTTTACATACTCTCATATGAATGAAAGTCAAAATGTATTCACAGAATTAGGCCTCACAGTCTGTCTCAAACATAATGACATTCAATATCTTACTTTGGAGACACTATAACACTTTATGAGCATTATTGTGTTTATGAGCATTGGAAAGTGGGAATCACCTACCAGGATAAATCCATTCTCCAAATCCATTCTCAAAATAATTGTTGGGACCCGCAATGAATTATGGGATATGGTGGGCCGTGAAGGATATACCGGACCCATCCTTTAAATTTGGGGAAAAGAAGGACGCATTTGAAGAAGTCTTCCAATTCGGACAGGCCTTGTCGCCACACTATGACGTAATCGGCCTAATAAGAATCAATTTTATGTAATTAATCTATTGTTAATTCTAGTTAAATTTCATATTCATAAATGCAAATTTTCTGGCAAAAAGCCTCTATTTGATTTGTTTTTATCTGAATTACAACACTATGCAGTAACTATAAAGATCTCTACCAATCCCAAAGCTGTAAAGACTCTTGAAGCCCTAAAACTCTTTAACTGTATTTCCTGAAACACTGTCTTATTTCTGTTTGTGTTCCTTGTAACCCCAAGCATTTTTTTCGTTTTTCCCCATTCTATATATACATTGTATTGACATTTTGATGCAATAATAAAATAATAATAATAAAGGATGCAGACCCTGAATTCGGACACAGCTACTATCAGTGTGGTTGTTGGAGGACTGAGCTACTTCCACATGGGAGCGTCATGTCAGTCCTGTGTGTTTCAGTTTAGTTAGAAAATAAAAAAGGCGACTTAAACAGCAACTCTGACAGATCATCAGTAGAGCAGTAGCTAATCTACCACATTGATCACTTATTAATAATAGCAAATAAACATCAAGCCATAAAAACATAAAACTGTAATGGACTGCATATTCAATTTTTTTTTTGTGTGTGGCAATATTAATATTACTATTATTATGATTAAAAAACAGTAACTATAATAACAATATTAAATTATAATAACTTTGTTATATTATTACTACTATCATTATCAATATAAATAATACTAATCATTATTGTTTATTATACTGATAATTATTTATTATTGTTATTAACAATAATTATGATTTATTAGAATCATTTTAGTATAGTACTTAGCAATATAATAATTACTATATTACTAAGTATCATATTAATTATATTTTATATAATTAATTGTATATTGATTGACATACTAATATATTCATATTAATATTGCTATTATTATTATTACCTCTAATAATAATAATACTTATTAATATAAACTAGTTAAATCTTTTTTTCCGTCATCCATTTATTATCTAGTGTGCACAAAATCTTTTTGTACTGTGGGAGGAAGCCGGAACACCCGGAGAGAACCCATTAATGCACATGGAGAACATGCAAACCTCATGCATAAAGAACCAGGCTGGGATTCAAACCCAAGACTTTATTTGCTGCAAGGCAACAATGCAATCACAAAGGAGAGGTTGAGCACCAGAGAACTAAAGGAGATGATTGCTGATTTCAGGAGGAACAAGATTAAATCAAACCCAATTTCCATCAAATCTCCCAAGGTCCAAAGACCGATCTTGGTCCAGACTGTTGTCCAGATGAACACTGAGGGGTTCGTTGCCTTATTGTCTCATATTGTTCAACAACCATCACTTCTTCTCCCATCTAGAAACTCAACCTCTGCTTTTGTTAAAGAGGTTGAGTCATTGGACTCAACCTCTGAAGTTTGCTTCTTTTCACTGCAAACTTCCCCAACCAGGGAAGTTTGTTCTTTGGGTTCAGAGAAATTGTTTCCTGGGTCAGATTTCTCTTCATGGGTCCAGTTTTCTAAAGCTGCTTTTGTTATAGAAGAGGTTGAGTTTTTAGATGGGTGATGGTTGTTGAACAATATGAACTCCTCAGTGTTCATCTGGACAACAGACTGGACCAAGACGAAATCAGAAGGAGCGTGACAGATGTAACAAGCAGTCGTTCAAAATGTGCTGCAACAAGATTTTTTTTGTGTTACGTCTGCGCGAACGTTTCCTTATTTCTGTGCGACGTCTTTCTTCCTCATTGCAAATGTTGCAACCGGGTAAGATGGGTCTTTGGACCTTGGGAGATTTGCGATAATTCTCTCTTAAGATATGGCTCATGTCTTTAAATGGTGATTTCGTTAGATCCAAAGACTCAACCTCTGAAGTTTGCTTCTTTTCACTGCGAACTTCCACAGCCAGGGAAGTTTGTTCTTTGGGTTCAGATAAATTGTTTCCTGGGTCAGATTTCTCTTCCTGGGTCCAGTTTTCTAACGCTGCTTTTGTTATAGAAGAGGTTGAGTTTTTAGATGGGTGATGGTTGTTGAACAATATGAACTCCTCAGTGTTCATCTGGACAACAGACTGGACCAAGACGAAATCAGGAGGAGCGTGACAAATGTAACAAGCAGTCGTTCAAAATGTGCTGCAACAAGATTTTTTTGTGTTACGTCTGCGCGAACGTTTCCTCATTTCTGCGCGACGTCTTTCTTCCTCATTGCAAATGTTGCAACCGGGTAAGATGGGTCTTTGGACCTTGGGAGATTTGCGATAATTCTCTCTTAAGATATGGCTCATGTCTTTAAATGGCGATTTCGTTAGATCCAAAGACTCAACCTCTGAAGTTTGCTTCTTTTCACTGCGAACTTCCCCAGCCAGGGAAGTTTGTTCTTTGGGTTCAGATAAATTGTTTCCTGGGTCAGATTTCTCTTCCTGGGTCCAGTTTTCTAAAGCTGCTTTTGTTATAGAAGAGGTTGAGTTTTTAGATGGGTGATGGTTGTTGAACAATATGAACTCCTCAGTGTTCATCTGGATAACAGACTGGACCAAGACGAAATCAGGAGGAGCGTGACAAATGTAACAAGCAGTCGTTCAAAATGTGCTGCAACAAGATTCTTTTGTGTTACGTCTGCGCGAACGTTTCCTCATTTCTGCGCGACGTCTTTCTTCCTCATTGCAAATGTTGCAACCGGGTAAGATGGGTCTTTGGACCTTGGGAGATTTGCGATAATTCTCTCTTAAGATATGGCTCATGTCTTTAAATGGCGATTTCATTAGATCCAAAGACTCAACCTCTGAAGTTTGCTTCTTTTCACTGCTAACTTCCCCAGCCAGGGAAGTTTGTTCTTTGGGTTCAGAGAAATCGATCCCTGGGAGAGATTTATCTACATGGGTCCAATCTTCTGAAGCTGCTTTTGTTAAAGCAGTGGTTGACTTGTTAGATTTGACCGTCTTTTCATTGTAAACTTCGCCAACCGGGGAAGTTTCTTCTTTGGGAAAATTAGATAAATTGTTCCCTAAGAGGGCAGTCTCTACATGCGTCTTGTCTTCAAATGCCTTTTTCTCCAAAGTTGAGTTTTCAGACTGAACTCTTTGAAAGCTCCCAGAATGGCCTGATAAGTCACAGCATTTAGAAAGATTGGAGATGTTGTTCTGTACTACAGTCGTATCTTCAAGAGTATCTTCTTCTGAAAACTCTGCTTGCTGTGAGTTTTCTCCATCCAGTGTAGTTTGCTTCCCATTGAAAAGATAAACATCGTATTCCATGCTGTCGTCTTGAGAACTACTTGTATCAAATTCGACACCAGGAAATAGTGTCTTGACAAGTTTCCTCACTCCGGTGGTTATCAGGTATCCGGCGCCAAAAGATAAGGGAAAAAACAGGGTGGCTGCTGATGGAAAAGAGCATTTCCATCTTAAAAATTGTTGCAAAAGAGAGTGCTATGGTCAAAGTGCTAACTGTCAAACAGCTGCTTGTAGAATACCTGATGCTTTGAGATGGAAGCATTCATAATCTCAGATGTTCTTTGATCTATGACATAGATCTACAGTACAGACCAAATGTTTGGACACATCTTCTCATTGAATTCAATTAGAAAGTCGTCATAGCTACAATGAGCTCACTGTAGTTCTGCGGGAATGCCTTCACTGTAAAATGTAATAAGTTCACTTTACTTAAAAAAAGTTAGGAAACCGATTGCCTCAAATTCTCCAAGTAAAGTAGCTAATTCATTTTAAGGTGTTATAGCTATAAATAACTATGTTTAGATCACTCAGATAATGGCAGTAAACCTGAGTGCCGTTAACTCAAAATCATTATTTGGGTTAACTGTAAAATATTCATTCAGACAACTCATGCAATGGCAGTAAACTTGAGTATAGGTAACTCAAAATCATTAGTAAGGTTGACTATAAAATATCAATTATGACTACTTCAATTTGTGAGTTATGTCAATTAAGCAGTACTCATAAAAATAAGTTATGCTTACACGTTTCAGCGTTAACATTACTTGCAAAATATCCGGAAACCAATTGCCTTGATATGTTCAAGTAAGATGAACCAAAAGTGTTAAGTTATTGAAACGAAGAGCCAACAGACAACAGTTTGAATGGAAAAAAATGTTTAATAATTAAACAAGTTTACCTTAAATACAGAGTTCTCAAGTGTGGTTACATACACACTAACCTGGAAACAAAGTTTTCCATAGACTTTTTTAGGAAAAAAAAAAAAAAGACATGACATTTTTCTAGGGCAGCCTTCAGTCTAACATTGAATCCTTCAAATGGCCCCCAGTCTTTAAAACTTTGAGAATCCCTGCTTAAATGTCTTTGTTGACTGGTGTGAAACAAAAACTCAATTCTCAATAATAGAGCCTAACATTTATCATAACATCGATAAAGTGAATAGTGAAGTAGTGAAGTGAATTAATGTTTCTCCTCATTAACATAAAACCATTTATTAGTTTACAAGTGCAATGATGCTCCCTCCAACAAAAAAGAATCAAACAAGAAATAAAAATCACTTTTCCAATAAGGGTAAAGGTATCAACGTTGATCTATAATGTCACATCACATTCACTCATTGCATCAGAAGATTTTTGAGTGATTGTATTTTTGGTTTTAGGGATTTATGTCCAAGTGAGAGAAGCACCCTTTGGATGAAGTCAAAGGTGTACTTCAGTTGTTGAGGGTACTCCAAATTCAGAGCATAAATAAGTCCAAAGAGCAAGCACATGGCATGTGGAAGATTTCCAAGGTCATTCATGACAAGACTTCCTTCCAAAATGATGGCAGTACCTGAAGACTCAAGGTGCAGTGAGTCCGGAGAGGCCTGCCTGTCCTCAGGAATGATGGTCAGGATCCCAATGGGGGTGTGAGACACGTCTGGGTCTTCGCAGTCCTAACAACAATAAAAGCAACACCACAATTACATATCAACGTAACACTTCTTCATCACGGCTGCTTCTCCTACAGTTTACAGCTGTCCCTCCTATGGCAGTCCACTCATCATCAGCCTTCTATGACAGTACAGCGAGCGCATTTCCCAAGAGTGTCAGTGATAAATAAGTGTTGATGATGTTGGAAGGGAAAGTTCATAACATTTTTACATGTTGCACTTCATCAGCTAAGTGTAATTCATTGTACTTTTTTGTTCTTGATGACATTCGGGTTTCACATGGTGTGACGCTAGAGAACTGCAACTGAAACCTTTCGAAAGACAGCAGAGAACCACTAAAAGTGTTCTGATTGGGGATATTTCATCAGTGCATCATGTAAGAAGTACAGTAGCACTGATTCAGGCTGAGTGAAAGAACAGTAATTAAAACTAAAGCTATCAAAGTCACATAAGGAGCAGAATTAAGTGGGACATACCGCGGTGTGGAAGTATAAAAATGTAATAAAGATGACTTACAAAGCATGTCTTGAAGAAGTCTGTGTTCTCATCTCCAAGGATCACAGGAAGGCCACGGAGCACTGCCGTTCGCTTCGCAGTAACATCTGTACTCTGAAAAATCATATCAAACACACATCACTCCTGTGGTAAAGAATAATCAATTAACAGCTCTGCATACACAGTGGGGTTATGTATTTTGTTCCCAACATGATAATAAAATAATGACTTTGTATCTGAGAAACTCACCTCGGGTCTGACTTGTTGCAGATACGTCTGAGGTTTCTGGCCAACACTTCCCCCCTTGCTCTTGAAAACCTCAAAGAAGCGAGGGGTGTATTTGTCAAGTTCTTTGAAAAATTCTGAACCCAGGTTTTTGCTCGACAAGCGACAGAACTCTGCCAGAATCTGACAAAAGAGTATGACAAATTAATATTTAACATATAGAGATGTTGGACCTCTCAGGACTACTTTTCACTAGCAGGACACTGAAACTAATTCTGTAAGTTAACAAGAGATGTGACAAACAATGAATTATGTGAGAACTAAAAAACTTGATGCATAAAAGATAGGAAGAGTTTTAAATTACCTGACCATCTGTAAAGAGTGCTGGCCACCTTTCCATTATGTCCGTTACTGGACGCTCTAAGTTAACCAACTCTTGTCTTCTCAAGGCAAACGTCCATGTTTTTGGTTATCAGAGCAGCAGTTGGACGGTGTTTCTTCATCTCCTCCACAAGTTCCTTTCGTTTGGATTCTATACTGGTCTCATCTTCACCATCAGGGAAATTAGGCAGAAAATGTACTTCAAACCGTTTGGGTCTTTTGATGCGTGTGTGAGGAGCTTGGCCTATTCTTTTCCTTTTATTTATGGCCACTGTGACAGAATGGACATTAGAATTATTACACCCCCTCCCTCTTTTTACTTTATTTAAAAGACTATACTCTTAAGTTGCACTTCTCCTACTTGAACTGAGATGTATAAAACTGCAGTTACAGCAGTTCGCCACCAGTTGGCACATGGAGCACGGTGAGCATTCCTGACTCAGCGAGCCAACGGCAATTTAGTGCGGTAACGGCTGGTCAGCGGAGGCGCTCACTGTCGCTCTTGTCTGTGTTAACAGCATTCAGAAAATAAAAGAACCTGCGAAAACCACACTGCTTAATCATTAAGTGTGCAACATAAATTGGTGGCCCGTACGGGGATCAGCGGTGCTTCAGTAAAGAGAGAGAGAGAGACTGTGGCACACCAGCCATGGAGTTGGAGCAACTGCAGGACTAGCTAAGTGAGGCCCTGGTGTAGTTGAAAGTGGACCAGCTACAAGAGGTGTGTTTATATGGAAAAGTCTCAGCAGAAAATCAGACCAGAAAGCACAAGCTGATCAGTCTAATAAATGCAGCTGTAGATACAGCTATAGAGAGTGAGGAAAAGGATGTGGCTTGTGAATTCCTCAGCAGATTAATATAAAAAGCTAAAGAAGTGAGCGAATATGAGATGTCACAGATGGTTGATGATGCTGTGAATCAGGATAATGCTGCTCTTATAGGTTTGCAAGAACAATATGCAGCATTACAGCTAAGTTTCCAGGCTGCAACAAAGAAATTACAGGGAGAAATGGCAAAATTGGAGAACAAACTGAAAAAACAGGAAACATCACCACTTCCAACACAACCTGCCAACCCCTTTGCAGCACGTCCACCAGAAGTTACAATAAGAAGACAGTTTAAAATTAATGGCCAAATTGGAGAGAGGTCAGAGAGACAAACTGTCCTATTCAAACCTGATCCATCAGATTGAAATGGGCCTAAAAAGAAATCACAGTGAAGTGGAGATCATAGAGGCTGTGGTCAGAGCTATTAGCCCAGGTTTACCCCTCTGTGATATGCTAGAGATCAAAACAGACCTTACCATTGCACAGCTGCATACAATATTAAAGGGACATTACAAGGAAGACAGCTCCACTGACCTGTACCATCGTCTAATTAACATTACACAGGATAGTAATGAGTCTCCACAAAATTTCTTGTTTAGAGCAATAGAGTTAAAAGAAAGATTGCTCGCTGCATCTAGAGAACCTGGTTCAGAAGAGGATTATGGTCCAGAACTGATTCAGAAGAAGTTTCTGAGAGCAGTAGAAACAGGACTTATTAATGATCATGTTAAATACCAGCAGCAAGAATGTCCTGGATGATCTGACAGTTACAGATGATGTACTGATAGCAAAGACTAATGAGGCAGCCAGCATTGAATGGGAAAGGCAACAGAAGTTCAGAAGGAATAATAAAGATCTGAAAGTGAGGGAGGTTAGAGCAGAAACACAGGCAGTTCCCAAAACAACAGTTGGAGCAATTTGGGAGCAAGAACAGCCATCTTCCACCGGGATAAAGAATAAAACTGGAAAAGTGCAATCATCTGCCTCTCACACAGAAACCGAGCTCCTAGATGCCATCAGACAACTTAAAAGTGAGATGCAAGACATCAGGAGACTGGTTAATGACTCGTTTACCTGTTTCCAAATCAAAACCAAGTCGGAGACGTGGATGCAAACATTGCCAGGAAAACAATAGAGAAGAGTTTTGTGACCACTGCTTCAAATGTAGACAAGGTGGGCATCTATCATGTGGGTATAGATTTGTTAAAAACACATCAGACAGGCCCGGAGAAGCAGATATGTCTGTGAGCAGTGTGACATCTGTACCAGCAACCGGAGATAATGAAAAGGAAAATGACCAAACAGGAAATGGACACAAGCTTACCACTGATGTCACACATCATTCAGAACCTAAGTGTAGGGAAGGAGTGAGACACGCAGCACCTGAGTTTAATGAGAGTGTCAGTATCAACCTCCTTTCTCCATCACAAAGAGACAAACTGCTCAACTTGATTGGAAAGAAGTGTACCATTATCTGCCTGCTGGATGGAGTGGAAACCAGAGCTCTATGGGATACTGAATCACAGGTCTGCCTCATGAGTGAAAAATGGAGAAAGCAGAATCTCCCTCATGTTACTATCAGAAGTCTTACTGAAATTATTGGACCTGGAATATTGGATGGAAGAGCAGCGAATAAGACACCAATCCCTTTTATTGGCTGGGTTGAGGTCAAATTTAAATTACCATCTGCGAGTCAAACACAGCTAGAGCTCAGGGTGCCAGTTCTAGTTGCTGAAGAGGATGCGGTGGGAGAAGAACCAATCATTGGTTACAATGTGATTGAGTACCTATTAAAAATGGGTCTAGATCCTTCCCCCATCATTACAGAAGCATTTTCTATTGGAAGTAAGAAGGCAGAGGTATTTCTAAAAGTCATGAGAAATACGAATGAGGAACAGGGCATACATACTGTTAAAGCATCGAAAGAAAACTTCATCATCCCAGCTGGCCAGATGAAGATAGTGAAGTGCAGTACACAAGCTGGTCCACTTGCAGGTCAGCAAGGAGTCCTATTTGAACCTCTGTCAGTCACAGCTACCAGAGGGACTAAGGGTTAAAGAAGGAATAGTGTGCCTACAACAGAGTTCCTGGTCCTGCTTCAGAATCCCAGTGAACAATGATACTGCTCATGACATTGTCTTACCCTCCAAAAGTAAAGTAGGTCAAATCCAAGCAGTAAAAGCAATGTATGTGGCACCAACAGAATCAACAAAAATAAATGAAATAAAGACACCAAATTTCAATTGTAAAAAGGGAACTTTAACAGGATTAGAGAGCAAAGGGGGGAAAAAGGAGAACCAAAGCAGGGCTGAAAGTGAAGATCGCTGGGATCCACCAGTTCCCATCAGCCACCTTTCCCCAACACAACAGCAGTTGGCGAAACAACTACTCCGAGATGAGTGTGAAGCCTTCTCTCGTGATGATTATGATGTTGGAACCATCCCCTCACTGCAGCTCAAAATCCGACTGCAAGATCCCACACCAGTGACAAGAACATATATATCTGTTCCAAAACCACTGCACAATGAGGTAAAAGAATATCTTGAAGATTTGTTAAATAGGGGCTGGATCACAAAGTCTAAGTCAAACTATTCTAGCCCGATAGTCTGTGTGCGTAAAAGGGATGGTAGCCTCAGATTGTGCTGTGATTACAGAGAGTTAAATAAGAAGTCTCTGCCAGATTGTCATCCCATTCCCCGCATACAGGACATGCTAAACAGCCTGATCGGAAGTTCGTGGTTTTCTGTCCTCGACCAGGGAAAAGCCTATCACCAGGGCTTCCTGGAAGAATCAAGCCGCCCGCTCACTGCATTTATCACACCATGGGGTCTGTATGAATGGGTGAGAATACCATGTGGATTATCATCAGCACCAGCAGAGTTCCAGAGGTCCATGGAAGAGTGCCTGACTGGGCTACGTGATGAGGTGTGCTTGCCTTACCTGGATGACAATTTGGTGCACTCTAAAACATTTGAAGACCACTTGAATCATCTCAGAAGTTTATTGCAGCGTTATCAGGAAACGAGTCAAGCTGACACCAAGGAAATGTAACATCTTTAAGAACCAAGTGAGATTTCTTGGAAAGCTGGTCACAAAAGATGGATACACAGTGGATCCTGCAGATATTGCTCCTGTTCAGGCTATAAGAAAGAGAAAACCCTCCACAGTGGGAGAACTGAGAAAATTATTGGGATTTGTCTCCTACTATCGCAGTTACATCCCAAACTTTTCCTGCATAGCTAAGCCTCTTTATGACCTTCTCTCCTCGAGCCCTGAGAAAAAGGGAAAAGGAAAACACAAAAAGCGAGGTGTAGGGAAACGAAAGCAGAACAGTGGACAATTACCATCATCACAGCCAATTATATGGTCAGCAAAGCATCAAGAGGAGATGGGTCATCTCGGAGTTGAGAGGGTGTTGCATCTCATCAGAGGTCTTTTGATGCGTGTGTGAGGAGCTTGGCCTATTCTTTTCCTTTCATTTATGGCCACTGTGACAGAATGGACGTTAGAATTATTACACCGCCTCCCTCTTTTTACTTTATTTAAAAGACTATACTCTTAAGCTGCACTTCTCCTACTTGAACTGAGATGTAAAAAACTGCAGTTACAGCAGTTCGCCACCAGTTGGCACATGGAACACGGTGAGAACTCCTGACTCAGCGAGCCAACGGCAATTTAGTGCGGTAAGGGCTGGTCAGCGGAGGCGCTCACTGTTGCTCTTGTCTGTGTTAACAGCGTTCAGAAAATAAAAGAACCTGCGAAAACCACACTGCTTAATCAGTAAGTGTGCAACACCACATCTGTACATCCAGCTTGATGCAGTTTGGTCCGGTAGTTTCCCATTTTGAATTTAAGACTATTTTTTCATCCATTACATCCATTGACAGAGCTTGGTTCAGTGAGGCATGGACGTTTGTGAATCAGTGCGGTTGCAACATCACTGAATTCTTGATCGCTGGGATACGCCTTGAAGCTGTAGATTGTCTCAGCAAGTTTTTCAAGTATTTCGTGCTTCATGTCTCTGGGTACTTGTAGATATGTCTTGTCTCTCATATACAGAAGACTTCCCTGGCATAATCTGTACTCGATGTGCACAGGAAAATAAGGAATTTCGAAAGTGTCTGGCCATGGAGACCGAGTAAGGGATGACTGACTGTCAGGGGAGGAAAAAGAGAGGATCTCTGTGTCATCTGTGCTGGGTGTGGGGGTTGGGACCAGAGCAATTATCTTCAGGGTGGGTTTGTCGGGCAGGTCATTAATGTCAGTGAGGTTGATGAGGGCATTATTGAAATCAGGATCTTCATTCTGGAGGGAAAATTTATACTGAAGCCCCAGCTTCTCCTCAAGCTGTTCAACAAGAGAGTCAAGTGAATGTGGTTTTCCAGAGAGTGTAACTTTCCTTATGTCATTGCCATGGACAATTATCCTTAGTGTAGTCCTCATCTCCATTGTTGGCTGCGATTGTACTGAGAATACAAAAAAAAAGTCAAATGAAAAAAAAAAAAAAATCAGTTAAGTTACTTCATGACACTTGACATAAAAATCTTCAGCATCCAATCAGCACAAAATATAGTGTCTAAGGGTAACAACCGTTTCCCCCCTGATTCTGTAGGCTGCCAGAGGAAACGGGTCATTCAGATCAGAGAGCACTGACCGACATTGATGACACATGACTGCGCAGCTCATAAGAGCGCAGATGTTCAGATGTTTGGCGCCCCGGACAGCTTTTTTCTCTGTCGCTCCACCTTGTTGCCACTAAATAAACATGATATTTTCGACTAACGTTAGTCCCAGGCATCGCTAAATCATTACACATAAAGTTAACCTCAAAACCTGGACTTACGGATGAATTACACGACCGAGACAACGAATAGAAGTTCGCTAAAAACCAGTGAAGCTTACCGTGACAAAACTTAGCTGCAGCAACCGCCGTATTGTTGACAGTTTGGCGCTTCTTTCAAACACGTCGTCACTCGTCAGTGGCCAACTGCGCATGTGCGTTCAACGAGAGCTGCCGAATGATGCCGAGTTTTCTGCTGGTTATGCAGATGCGTCTTGCTCACTCATAACTCCAAATTCGGGTTACCTGCTGCTGATGAGTTTGATTACTTGCCTCAGTAGAAAGTTGTCTTTAAGTTAGTATAGTCAACAGAGTAAAGCTGGAATGAGTTAAGGTCATTTTCTTTTAGAGTAAAATTACATTTTACAGTGTTGCTTCTGTTCGTTGCTATAGAAACGGTCAGATCAGTTCTGCATGACTCAAACCATTAACCCTTTGCAACTGCGTCACTTAATCATTTGAGGCAAATGATTACCGTCATCATGACGGACGTCGGAGGTTTATATTTCAGGAGGCTGGGGATTAAAACAGGGATTTTAATAGTTAAATATTACGTTTAGATTGACAATAGTATATTAAAATAGTATATTATATTAATTTAAGTAGGTTTTTATCATTCTATCAGGTTTACTATTTTGAATCATACTTGACTTAAAAATATCTTAAAAGTAAAACTAAATGTTTCAGTTATTTGGGTTATTTTCATAACCCAATTTTTGGGTAGAAGCTGTTGGGTCATAGTTTGGGTTAGTTTGACCAAATATTGCAGTGGTCCCCAACCTTTTTATTACCGGTCAAGACTTTGCAATTTTGCTGCGGCCCGGACCGTCAGATAATGCTTCTGCATTTTGGTGTTAAAGCTAAAAAAAGATCAAGCCTTTTTTTTTTTTTTCCCCGATTTTCCCTTTACCACAATCTTCCAACGTCCTGCAGTGTGTGGTGTGTTACGTGGTGGTGTGTTGAATATGTCCGAACTAAAATCAGGCATATTCAACATCGTCTTGGCCCTTTTATTGCAGCCCGTTGAATGTGACAGGTAGCCAATCAGAAAGTGTGGTGACGTAAGAACGGAGGGAGTCCCAAACAGTTGACATGGCAACTGAGAGTCCGGTGGACATCGGAGGTAATATATGGAAATGTTTATTACTATATATAAAGGTCATTTTTATACATGTTTTTCATATGTGGTTATGTTTATTCAGTTAAAAATATTAACTACGAAAAAACACAACTCACCTCCAAATCATAGTGCAGCAAATAGAGCGGCTGATTCCACCGTTTTTTATCAAACGCCTTTTCTTTTTGTTACGTCTTTTATCGCTTAAAATGAGCCACAAACTGTCACTGCTGTTTCTACATCGTCATCATTGTTTGATTATTCTAAATTCACGTTTGGTATGTTGGGGGTTTTACTGGGTTTTCTTCTGGAATCTGGACGTTCATAAGTGGAATCGGTTCTGTGGTGTGTTGCTCCTGCCGTGTGGCTGGACACACGAACCGATCGAACCTGTTGGACTTTTATCGGCTCTGTGGTCACTGAGGTTTGGAAAATTGGCCGATAATCCTTAAATCCTGCCGTGAACCAGACCTAAAACTCACAAGCTCTACTCCTCTGGTCTCGTCTCGACCACTGCCGCAACGCTCTCTGACGCTGGTGGCTATGGTAACGTTTACATGTCCCTTCAAAATAAGATACAGATGCGCCACAAAAACAAACGTTTTACTTTCGTGAAAATTTTAACTCACGATAAAGACTAATGGAGCCCTGAGCTTGTTTCTCTGCAACCAGACGGTTAAATCTGGGAGTGATGAGAAACGATGATATGTGGGAATCACCTACCGGGATAAATCCATCCTCCTGTCTCTTCTCTGGGCCTTTTCCCCTTCAAAGAAACTTTCCAAAGAATCTGATCTGTTTCTTACTCATTTTGCTGCTTATGGGCTCAATGTTGGCGCGCAAGATGTAACCGAGAGAATCCGGTTAAAGGGTTTTCAAAATAAAAGATCCATACATACATAAAACGGAAATATTTAATTATTTCTTGCGCAGCCCGGTACCAATTGATCCACTGACTGGTACCGGTCTGCGGCCCGGGGGTTTCGGACCACTGACATAGATGACGCAGCAAACATTTGAAGACGGTGCTTTGGTCCAATGAGAATATTAACCTGACCTTCATTCAACATGTTATGTGTGGAGGAAACAGAGCTGAACAGATCGTCTTCATGGTGGAACATCATTTTATGGGGATGCTACTCTTCAGCGAGGACAGGCGGAAGCTTGGAAACTGCAGCTAAGCGGAGGAGCTGTGTTCTGAAAGGCGGAGCTAGGTCCACCCAGACGTTTTGTACAGCTGAATGGTTGCCATGGGAGATCAAAGAATTCCTCAAACATGCATGAAAGAACCAAAGCAACCTTCCAGGTGTGTTTTTGATGAATACTAACATTATAGTACTGTATAATGTAAAGCTTAAAAAGTTGATTTTACATGATACTGCAGCTTTAAGCCTGGTTCTGTTTTGGGGTTGTCATCAGTCTTAACTTAAAATTCTTAGCAGCAAATGTTTCGCCTGATGGGATTCAAAAGCAGCTTGCTGTTAAATTGCTAGCATGTTTTTTTGCTTTCCGTTTTCCGTGTGAAGCATTGATTGATGAGGATTGTTGTGTATTCACCACCTGACTAAATCTGCTTCCCCAAATCTGCTGGGCTGCATCGGAGCAGGACGAGTGTTTCATGTTTTTCAGTTGATTTTCTTTTTTTAATCGAAAGTTTATTGTGACAAAGAGCAGGGACATTTTTATGTTTCCTTTGTGTCTGAGCACCACCCATAGAGGACGACACAAAGCACCGTCCTTCCGTGTCTCCAGGCTGTCAGAAACATTGTGATTTCCACTGATAAATACGGTGTGAAGCAGGGAGGGACCGCTCGCTGTTCTAGGCATGACTTTAGGAAGGAGCATGCTGCATTGTCCTGACTCGGCTCTGGGTCCAATAACTGCTGCTTCCACTGTTACAAGTCATTGCAGATTTGATCTTCTATCTCCTGAATCTCACATGAATTGTGTTATATGTTATAAGCCTGCACAAAGTTTTTGCCCCACTTACATTTTTTATGTTATTTTCATTTGCATGTTTCAGATGAAACAAAATTGACAATAATATAAAAAAAAGTAGTTTTCAAATGAGGAATTCATTTAGCAGGGTAACCAAAATGATTCAAAGCAAAGTCATATGACAAAAAATAAATAAAATCCCATTAACAGCTTTATAACTTGTTTTGTTTCCATCAACATTTTTAGGCACATTTTGAAGTATCTCATTAGAAAAGGTTTATGAAAATTCAAAATAACTTCCTCAGTTCAGCAAAAATCATTGTCCGCTTGCTTTAGATGTTTTTTCTGAAAAACAGTTCATGGCTACACATTTAAATAAGTTCTGACATGGCCGAGCTTCACCTCACATCACTGATCAGCTGTTTGTTTCCTGTCCTTTCCCTTTGGGTCTCTGGACAGCCTGTAACATCGCCAGTGATAGTAGACATGGCAGAACAACTACAACTGACCAGCTAGCGAACATTCCTGAAAACCTCATGCTAGTTAGCAACCTCTACTTCCTGTTTATTTCAGGCAATCGCAGCGACATCATCTGACGAAATAACGATTTCCATAGCCTGGTAGATTTGCTCCAAACAAGTGTTTGGAAACAGTTTTGTCAATCTCAAAATATTCATGACAATTTTAAGAAAACAGCTAATGATTGTTCTATGCCAGTGGTTCTCAACCAGCTGCCCCAGATTAAAGTCCAGCCTTCGTCAGCCTGGTGTTTTCCTTTAATTGTTTTGTGCTACGTCTACACACACTTTCCGAATAAAATTTCACGTTTCTCTCGTTTGTCCTCAGAATATTTTCTGAAATGTCTTGGAGATCATCAGGCTCTGTGTTGGTAGATATCAGACCAGGCTTTGTGTTCTCTTTAGTCAGTGTGTGCTTTTCTTTTATCTGATCAGATCTCTCCTCTGGATGTTTCTCATCTGTTTTTGAATGTCCTCAGATTGAGCCGTGAAGTGACTCTGAAATTTTTTCGCCTCCTACCTGCTGTCAAACATGTCCGATGTAAAGTGGTTTCGTTTTTTTCTCTGTCTGACAATATTCCTGGGTGTGAATCAAAAGTTGACTTGAGTCATGTTTTTGGGTAATTCACAGTTCATTGGTGTTCATTCATGTGTGTAAAGACACTCAAACTGTAGTGGTGTAAGCTTGTGAAGAAGCGAAGAGATTGGGACACTTTTTCAAGGGCGTACATGTCTTTAAACGTCTACAAGTCAGCAAAAAAAAAAAAAAAGACCCAAACTTACTACCTTCTGCTGTTTGTTTCCATGTGAATGCACACACATCCAGTAATACCTGTCAGCAACAAAGTCCTGGAACATTTAATGGGAACAAGCTGCAGTTATTAAAAATGCAGGTTTCCCAGCAGCTGAACATGTTCAGAGAGCATCTGAAGCCAGGTGGAGTCGGATTGACCTGAAGCAGAACCCGGCAGCCTGGCAGGTTCCTGCAGTCAGGTGAAGCAAGGGCTGAAAGCCTTTCTGTCACAGCGGCTAATTTATTCAGAAAATGTAATGAAGGAGAAAAACAGCTAAATAATTCATTTGTCATTTAGAGAGAAACAGCTCTCTGGTGAATATCCTGATTTCAGAAGAAGAATCATTGGTTGGCATTAAAACTTTCTCCTTGCCGAGTCGCTGGATCTCCTCCCTCCACATTAATCAGCCAACTCCTTCACATCTCATCGCATTTGGTCCAGCCAACTTCTGCCCTTGAATATTACTGCAAGCGTTTACATTATTAACCTTCATTGTGGCCTTATTAGGCTTTTCTGCAAAATCAATGCCCACCTCACTTACCAAAGAAAAAAACAAAAAAACCCACAGATAAAAGGTCAAGGTTCAGCTTCTCAATGGTGGCGCTAATTAAGAATCTACACCATGTTTAGAGACTAAGATCAGTATTTAATTATCAGGGATCTGATCTTTTTACATTTTTACAATAAAAAACACAAACATAGGAAATATTCAGTAGTTGTAGAGACTAATGATCTTTCCATAGATGTGATCCTAAGGCTTCAGCTGCCTGAATGTTTACAGACATTTCAGTTTTCAATAACTGAGATGAGCTGGATTTTCAGCCGTATCGAAGTACATGCATTTCGCACAACTATAACGGAAACATTTTTCTTGATTAACAAGTCTAGTGATCAACAGCCGGCTGGTGAAAACCACAAAGAAGACAACAGGAAGTACTCTTGTTTGTTTGTTTTGGGGTTTTTTCTGACAATGTCCATCTGGTTCCACCAGAGCTCTCACAGTATCACAGTTTATAAAAAGTTATGTGTTGAATCCATAACGCTAATGTAAAATGGCCGACTACAATTTCCCCAAAAAGCCACATAAGTAGGCGGGGCTTGTCGCTCCAACGCCTGAATCAGATGCCCAAGTCTCCTCTGATTGGCATGTAGATGATGATGAGCGCTAGTGCCATGACTGAATTGTGACATAAAAACCTAAATGACTCTCCAAGCAGCAATTAATGTCAGCATGAGATCATTAGGACAGCAGTGAACAGACTTGCAGGTAATGGCCGCCAGAAAAATCGACTTCCCTCCAACTGGCTCCTGTCTGCTCGCTCACAGAAACAGTGGAAGTGGTCGGACCTCCACCAGCAGCAGAGGAGGGATCAGTTAAAGGCCGTACAGCTGTTAAAAACCCAGAGGGTAAGAGCTGCCTATTAATGCTCAGAAGTCGGACAGCGTTCTGCGGCCAGCTCCAGCCATCTGCCAGGCTCCACAGAAACACAGCTGACCATTTGGAGGTGATTAAAAAGCAGCAAACTGTTGTTCTGGCGCATGAAGAGAACTCCTCCATCCAGATCCTCAATGTCTGCAGCCATTTTAGTTCACTGTGACCACATTGTTTCCAAAAAACAGAACCAATGAAGCTGGTGGTGTAAAAACCGGACCTCAGGACGGTAGACATCCTGGGTGGCTTTGGTACTTAATTAGGCTACTAAGGATTGACAGTCACCATCAATGTAACAACATAGTGAAAGTCAATAAACATCACCAAACTGCTGAAAGGTTACGGATGTTTTCTGTAAGTGTAGGAAAAAGTGTTATTTCTGAATCTCTAGCTGTTATGATGCTGTAGGTGAGATTATGCTTGAGTATTTAACATAACAACAGGAGGTGAACAGCTTTATCCAACCATTTAAAACAGGAAAAGTGTTTCCATTTATCCACTGGAACATTTATTTCTGTGTATGAGGAGCAAAAAAAGTAGACAAAACACACTGAACTTCACATTAATTAAACATTTAAATAATCAAACTTGTTTGGTCAACAAGAAAATGTGAACAAAAAAGTGTTTTGCTTTGAGTTCAGCAGCTTTTCTTATTAAGAATGAGAGCTATGTGGGCAGAGCTGGTACCTTGATGTCAATTCTGAGTTTTCAGAAGGGCACTTTTTTTGCCCAGTGGAAAAAGGGCCGGCACTCTAGCACCACCTAGTGTCTATCTATGCACATCTCTGGACTGTTACAGCTATGATGAAACCAGACTGAAGAGTTGGAGGTGGTTCCGCACAAACACTGACCTTCTGGTAACCATGTATTTTTAATTCCGCTTCGAGAATGAATCTTTAGACACTTTTGAGTCTTTTCATTTATGTGATCCGACGTCTGAGACATCAGGTTTCAACTCGATTGAAACTGGGTTCAGTTGTTTCATTTATTCAGCCGTTTTCTTTTGTCTACTGCATTATTTTTTAAAAAGTTTCAGCAAACTTTGTTTTGTTTTCGTGTTTGTCCACCTGTAGAGACTACCAGTAAGGTCACAGTTTGGCTCCGGTGCCGGATAGAAACAGCAAGGGCCTCCCTGGAGAGCTGACCTGGAGGTCGGGTCGAATAAATATTTCACTTTCCCCGAACTAAGCAATACGACTGTCAGGACGGAGGACCCACACCGGACGGGTGAGGACGGAGGTTCCTTATTCATTGACCTGTCTGTATTTGGGCGTCAGAAAGTTCTTCCTCTGTTTTGCTGTTTGACACTTTTCCAAACTTTCCCGCAGACATCAGGCTGGCTTTTAGAAGTCCAAATAATCCACTAAAACACAGACTTTACTGTTCAGAGATAAAAGTAGGAGAAATTTGGATAAAGATAAATCTTTAAGCTGATACTCAGAACTTTCTGGATTCTCTTCTGGAATCTTCTTTAAATATTTAGATTTTCTTTTATGTTCCTTTACCTAAATAACTACTGAAATCTCTGTGTGATTGTTAAGAAGAATAATTAACGGAATGTATGATTTACATTTTGACTTAACATTCAGAAAAAACCCTGATCCATTGAGTTTGTTTTCTGTCCTGAAGTGTGTAATTTCAAAATCGGTAAAAAAAAAAAAGTTTATTGATGAGACTGATTATATTTTTTTACTTAATTAAAAATGGTATCAAGTGTTGCAGTTAGTGCTTACTGAGGTATGGTTATGCTGGTACCTTCTGTATGAGTTTCAGTGAAAACGATGCTCTTCAGTCCGGTGTGTTCTCTGGTTTCATTGCAGCAGAAGATTCTGCATAAGGATCAACCCTGCTTTGATACTGTAATATGTACATGTCAGACTTTGAGGTGAAAAGCACACAGAACCCACTGCACACCACACAGCTCAGTTTAGTCACTGTCGCCCCTGTGCCTTTGTTCATGTTTGCCTTTAAAGCGGCATTTCTGTAACGAAAAAGTTTTCTTTTGGCCTGATGTGACATTCTAATCTTAAATGTCACATTTTTAGTTAACTTTCCTGGAACATATCCAGTACTTTCTCCAAACCTTTGGTATTTTTTCAGCATTTCTCTATTTGTTTATTTGGAAGTTGTTTTAAAAATGATTGGTTATATTAATGTGACATACCAGTTTGGTCCTGCAATACAGACTGAGGTTAGGTTATGTAGTTAGAACAAAGTTCAACCACATACAGTTAAAGTCTCAATAGAAAGATTAAAAACTACCATTAAACAAAGGTGACCTCAGTTAAAATGAATTTTAGAGAACTTTGTAAAGTGAACAAGAGTAATAACTCCCAGATAAATACAACCCAGTTCAACATGATTATTTACCAATTGAGTCCAGTTAATTCTAATCAGTTTACATTTTCATTCTTTTTACTGATGCAGTCTGCTTTCATAACTGTTTTCTTATATCAAGATAAATGATCAATTAATGGGTAATTAATGGCAACACTGCTAAAACAGTTGCTATTTTAGTAGCAATTCTTTTTGATGCTAAAATAGTTAGCCTAGCAGCAATCCCTGCTTTCTCTAAAACATAGTCATATTCTAAACTGAATTGCTCTGCAGTTCATTTATTTGGGATTAAAGTTGTATACAAGCAAAGCTGATTAGAATTAATTAACTGACTTGGTACATAATTAGGTTAAACTTCATTGTATTTATTGGGAATTTACTTCTCTTGTTTACTTCTCTTTACATTTTAAATGAACTAATCTGTAAGGAAGGTGAGCTGAACTGGAACTCTGCAGAAGACGGTTGAACGATGGTTAAATGAAGGTTTGGTTTTTGAAATCTGGAAGGAGAAACCTTTCGAGGCCAATAAAAACATACAATGCTGAAAGGAAAAGTAACAAGGGAGGCAAAATCCATAAAAAATGTATTAATATGAAATTGGTGCAGGAAAACACTGGAAATTAGGATGCAGAAAATGTGTTTTTTGGGCTTCATATGTTAAATGCTCATCTGAACTGTAAGAGTAAACAACAGACTGGCTTTCTTAAAATAGGTTTTATAACAAGCAAAACATGCAGACAACAGCAGCCGTATACTGTTCTCTCGCTCACACACACTCACCCCCGCACATCCCAACAAACACACACACACACGCACTCCACTTGAGAGGCTTTTTAAATCACCAAGCTGGTAAATTGAATTACAGAGAGTCACCGAATGAGTTTCTCTTTCCAAACTGGAACCCCAGGGCCAACCATTACAGTACAAATTGTTTTCTTCTCTCTCAAGCAATTCCAGAGTTTTGTACCTTCATTTTTCCCCTTCCCTCTTTGTCTCTAAAAAAATTCATCCCCTGGGGGATTCCTGCAGTGTCTGGCGATTTTTTTCTTCTTCTTCTTCTTCTTCTCTTTATGGTTTTCCACATGTTTAAAAAGCATAAAGCTTTAAACTTTTTCTTCCACACATTAGCACTACATTTAATAATTTTGTATCTTCATATGTTGTTTTACAGATGTGGATGTGCTCTGAGTTATTAAATATTTCTTTCTAAAGAAATATCTGTCTGTCTGACCTTAAAACAAGTGAGTCCAACAGGAATGAACACTAGCAGTTTGGATAATAGTATATTTTTTCTTAACAGATCTAAAGGCTCTTTCCACTGCCGTCCAGCAGCACAATTCCACTCAACTTTCCACAGTTTGATGGTTTTCCATTACAGCAGGGTAACATTTGTAATGGTTGGGGTCGCCATGGAGCTGGGCGGTTCCACAGTACGAAAAGTAGCGCGACACGATCTGTACTCGACACAACAATAGAGGACATGGAAGCTGTGCTGAACATTCTGCAGTCTCAGTCTCTGTTGTTGTAATTTAGTTGCTCTTGTGATGAAACCAGTGACTCCCTCTCCCAGCCAATCAGTGGCCAGCAGTCTTCTGACGTCGACTCGTCTCACCTGGGACCTCCACGAAGGAGTTTGGTACCACATGACTGTTACTACTACAAGAACCTTTAAAACCGAGTGGAGCTGATTTGAGCTGCGCTGATTAGTAGAAAATGGCAAAACGTAAAAGATAAGGGAGGATCCATGAATCGGCCGATACCTACATGTCGTCTTCTTTGAGGTTTGTGCCAGTGCTAACATCTGGCTGTTGATCATGTGAATGATGTGAAAAACATTTTTTCCTTACAGTTTTGCAAAAAAAAATAAATAAATAAAAAATTCAACACAGCCAAAGAAAGCAAACAAAAAAAAAACATCACAGGACAAAAACTTTTTAGCGAAAAACAAGTTTGTTTGTTTTTTATTGCTGTGTTTCTATTAAGCACATTTATTTTTGAAATATCAAATTGCCCAATTTTATGGTCAATGCATTTGATGTTCCCTGTTGCCACATACATTCTGTCATTAAACGTCTCATTTAGAGGATTCTCCAGAACTTGACTGCCTGCTGAGGAAGTCATGCAGTTATTTGAATCAACTGAAGGGAAACATTTCAAGTCCAGTCAAGTTCATTTTTATAGCACATTTCAGCAATAAGGCAGTTCAAAGTGCTTTACATCATAAAAACATAATGCAGTAACCAATTATGAAACCAGCAATAAACATGTAGTCAAAACCATCATCATCAAGCAAATGTACATCAAATATACTGATCAATGTTCCAGTTGCTATGAGTTAATTGATTTAAAGGAACTCAGTGTTTTTTTTTTGTTTGTTTGTTTGTTTTTGCTATTTTCTGGAAGTCTGTTCCAGATTAAAAACTGACTTTGCGTTTTCCTGTAAATATATGAACGGTGTTATGTATTTATCTTTGGACCTGCAGCACCATCCATACAGGAACATCAGTTTAAAGCAGAAAAGTTTCCAAGCAAACTGAAGCTTGAACATGAACGAGGTGAAAGGCAGTGTGGCTCTGAGGTAAGACGGAGAACCTCACACCAAACATGAAAACAGAAGCAGCGGCTCTGGGAGAGGAGACTGGGAGCAATGGGACAGGTTGAAAAAAGAGCGGTGGTAGAAACAAGGACACCTGAATGCATCGGGAGAATTTCACAATAACTCTAAAACAAGGCAGGAACATTGACTTCTATTGACCATTCAAGGAATGAGTTTAGAAGTAACAGAAGCTAACTAATAAAAACTTCAAGTGGCGGTCTAAACAAATCACACTGCAGGTGACTACCGGTACCTGCTCATGAACCCACCAGAAGAAAAGAACAGAACTAATTTCAGTAAACAGACCATGGAGGATAAAAAGGTCATCAAAAATGTTATACAGGAGATTTTGTTTTTCAAGAATGGTTGTCATGACATCATGTTTTAATAAGAAGTATATTTATTACCTCTCCTTGATACCAGAATGCTTCATTTCAACCATTTTATTCCTAAAATCTAAAAACCTCTTCAGCTTTTCTACCCTGCTATTGAATTCAGCAGTGCTAAAACCTTCAACTTCTGTTGCTTTCTGGAAAAAATGTTGCTGAAAGGATGAATGAGCTCTGAAGCAACGATTAAAAGCAGGTTGATGAACTCTAACAGTGATTCAAAAACAAAGAAAACAACGTGTATTTGCAGTAAATATTTAAAGTTATGATATTATGTACTTACAGTATGTAGAGATTTGTGTGTATAGTAATAACTGAGCGTCTTTTTGTATTGGACCCCAGATATTGGCAGGGGTCAAGGACCACCACCGCCGTCAAATAGCTGAAACCTCCAGATACTTCAGATTCTCTCTAAACACGTTTATAGCTGCTTATATTGATAGTTAAAACACTAAATATGTTCTAATATGCAAAAAAGAAAAATACCTTCCTTGCATCACCAGAGAGAAGCTAGCATTTACTGTCTTCCTTATTTCCGTTTTGGGAGTAGAGCCAATCAGCATCAAAGAAAATAAATGATACTCCTGGATTGGTTGCTTTGCAAACACCAGCCAAAGCACGACAGGTAGCATTGCACTCAGTTATTTCAGCTTCCAAAGCTGCATTTTCTTATGAATAATATAAATATGACCTGCAGATAAATCTTTGGTGTAACACTCCACAAAAAAATCCATAATTAACGCAAATAGGCGGTTCTGATGTTTTTCTGCACTGTTATGCCTGAATTTAAATAGTGGGATCATTTTGTGTAATTTAAAAATATATATTTATATAGAGCCAGAGCAGAGTTGCTAAAGAGATGCACTCCTTGTTTTTACAGCTTTGCACAAAAAGCAAAACGCCCAACTTTGCACATTTTGAGAATCATCAGGTGAGATGATAAAACAATTGCAAGTCTACACAGTGCATAGAAGACGCTTTGCTATTCAACTTGTGGTTCACAGCATTAAGGATATCTTAAAACCATTTTGCCATTTAGAGCCTCTACACATGAGGCCATGTCTTCATGAAAACACATCGTAGCAAAATAGAACATTGCACACACAGGGGTTGGGTTCATGAACTATTTCCATCAGCGTTGTTTTAAACATGCCACCTCCACAGGGGGCAGTGTAGCTCAAAGCTAAAACCTATGTTGCCCAATCAGAATGCGTCGAAACAATCACAACTTCCTGTTAGGAATTAAACATGGTGCCTGGAGGTTGATCTGCGTTTAAATAGTGTATTAGAACATAAAAGTTAATAAAACACAAGATGATATTGATTGGAAATCATGTCATGTAAGTATATGGGTTTATTGGCGCATTGTCTCAGACTGTAATGCATGGGACTCTGTTTTCCATGTTCCAAGTTTTCACTTTGTTTAGAATTTTGATAAATAGTCATTTTTAGTGATATTAAATGAGTTCTTGTTTGAATGAAAAGGCAAAACGCAAATCAAATGATTAATTTTCACAGATATCAGGCTACGTTTGGACTAGACCTAAATGCGAATAAAGGAAAAACTATAACTGACAGGAGTAATGTAATCAGGGCTGAGGTAAAAGAATACCTGTTCTAATTAACAGCAGTGTGTCAGTCATCTGTCTTGTGTGCAGAAGGTTTTCCAACACCAGGCATGGCGTTCGGATCACAGCGACTCCTCCTCATGCCTCCATGACAGACACAAACAGCTCGGATAGTGAGTGATCTAATCATGTCTGTTGGCATGCATCTCTCAGTTGCAGCCACATTGTGTTGCATTGCATCACTTTGGTTGTTCCTCATTAAAAAGCAAAGCTGGAGATGATGCATGACAAAGAGCCACCTAACGCCGCCTGTCTGGCTGCTCCAAACTGGTGAGAAGAAAACAGGAGAGTCAGAGACGAAGCTTCACTCAGGGCTGAGTGAGACGCTGCTGCTCAGCATGCCGAGTGATGGAATGAAAACTGAATGAAATGTGCAGAACGGTGCTGATACCGCCACATCGAGCAGCTAAAGGAACAATTAAAGAGACGTGACTGTGTTCACTTTCACAAATGAAACAATTTCGTACAAACTCTTCCTAAATACTGGAGGCGTTAATGTTTTCATGCTGCGCCAGACCCACAAAACCGTAATTATAAATTGAGCGTTTCGATTTCTATTGTTGAAACTTCTGCCTGTTAATGAGTGAAAACCTCCTGGTCCTTTCCCACTCACCGTTCCCATCGTTCCCCCTTTCTTCCCTTTCTTCCCTTGCCCTTTCCTCTGTGGATTGTAACTGGGTCAGATGTGGTGAGTGAATAAATTGAGCAGCAGAGGGCATTGTGGGAGGAATACTGATCACAGTGAAATTGGAGGCAGAACAGCAGGACAGAAGATGCTCAGTTATTGATGCCAAGAAATCATCAAGTAAACAGTGTTCGGCCTTCCACTTCCTGATTTTCTGTCTGAATTCCCAAAGCCCTCCCTCCCTCTGCCAATTTTCTATTTTTATTTTTTATGCTATGGTTTGAATAAAACCATGGTTTCATGGTTAGAGCGAATACAAGTATTGAAACATTTTTTTTTCTTGCAAGATTATTAAAACAGAGCTATAGATTGGGATTTTCTTTTAACCCAACTGGATTGCCATGGTAACATGGTGTAAACAGAACCTGCTCCTATTCTTCTTCACCTCCCAGAATCTTGCATGACCAACAAGGTTGCAGCTGGAATGATAAAGGTCAAACATTACTCAGGGAACTCCTTTATCCCATTTACCTTAACTTTAAAATATAATATTGTTAGACTGGTGATTTTTGACTTTTGCCTGATTTCTGTGTTTGAATTTTCCATATATACGTGAAATTATTGTCACTTGTGTTAAATCGTGAGTTGCTAACCAGGCTTCTATCACCCAGTACCTCCCATGTTAAGTTACTCCCACACCGTTTCTTGTATTACCGTAAGGAGTGTGATTACACAGTATGGTAGTGTATGTAAATACACTTTTTTTTTTTACCCCTCCAGGGGGTCTTTTGTGGGCTCTAGTGTCCCTTATATGACAGTAGGCTGACAGGAAAGGGGGAAAGAGAGGAGGGAAGACATGCGGCAAATATCGTCGGGTCCGGGAGTCGAACCCGCAACGGCTGCGTCGAGGACTCAAGGCTTCCAAACATGGGTCGCACTAACCACTACGCCACCAAGGCACGCCCGTAAATACACTTTTAACAGAGGTCCAAATGCAATGAAATTAAGACAATTGTAAGACATCAAGTTGGTGACATTCTCTAAAGTATTGTACTCATTCTGTGTCCTATGCAGGCTCTGCACACATCGTCCATGGACGGTTGAGGTTTTAATGTCGAGAATACCGATTACCTACATTTCTTGTGACAGAGTCCTTTATTTCAATCCCCAAACCTCCTTCTCCAGTAATGTTAAAGTGGTTGTGTGTAGTTATGCACATTAAGTTATATTTGTTGTTTAAACTATTGAAATGGGCAGTTCTGAGCATTTTTTTTGGGGAAGTCTCAAGTTCTTGTGAATTTCAGCTGTTGACCCCAAACCCCTGATACTGGGAGTAAAATGTCATATTTGTGCAACTTCTATGTTCAGTAGACTGAACTTATGTCTCTAAATCATGACGCACAATGCACTGAATTTTTCAACATTCCAGGAAAATGTGTTACCCTGATTAGCTGGAGATCAATTGATGCGTTCTACGGTGTCAGATCGATAAGAAGGCAACACTGGGGGTTTATTCACCTGAAGAACCCTAACACTGGATAAAAACAATCATAGGAATACTTTGCCATACATTTTATGGGGTAATTACTTAATATTAAAAACTTTTGTATGATCATCAAAGTACTGCTTGTTCAAAAACTTCAGCATCAGAAGCAGGTGTTGCACTGAAGCTCAGATTCTTGTGAAAGCCTGGAACCTCAGAGTCTGAGAGACGGGTTCCCTCAGGCTGGACACAGTCAACCGAACTCTTCTCTGGTCTCATTTTCTCTGGCTCAAGGACATTTGATGCTTCAAACTCTTTTCTTCTTCTTCCCAGGGTTGGAAAGATGTGTGGTGCAGACACGCAGGTGAATAGCCTGAGGTGCTGAAGTTTTTACAGATTTGATTAGGGATGTGATTGCTCCATTTCACCACCACATCCTCTCACCGCCCTGCATGATGTAGATTGCATGTAGGGCGGATAGAGGGAGGCTGCTGATGCCAAACAGGAAAAACTCAAGATGAGAAAGTTCACATTTACTCCTAAAGGCAGTTTAGGCAGACTAACTACCGTAAGAGGGCAAACGGTTGAGGAAGAAGCAGCAGCTGTAGTTTGTGGCCCATATCTAACAGAGAAAATCCAATACAAAGACGTCTCCACTGGACTGTCCAGTGCGCCATGCCAGTTGTTTTGTCTTCTGTTTTTTAGGTTCCTCTCCATGTTTCTGTCACCTCGATTTCCGATTGGTACATCAGGCTACCTTCGCATTTGTTCTCAGAGGAACAACAACGCTGTGATATCGAACCAAGACAATCCACCATATTGAATATCTCAGGTTTTAGATCAGAGTGTTCCACGTTCCACTTCCACACCACACATGGCAGGCATATTTTGTACAGTATTTGACAGTATTATGTAAAATTGACTTTTTTGAAGTTTAACATCAGGATATAATGTTATTTTGTTATCTAAAACATACTTAGAGTGTTGCCTTGATTTCTTTATGTGTGTTTGAGAAATCCTTTAATCTCCCATGGCAACCATTCAGCTGTTCAAACTTAGTTTGATGGACCTAGCTTCGCCTTTGAGACGAAGCTCCTCCGCTGAGCAGCCCTCTCAATGGTCAAGGTGTGTGAATACTTTTTCAAATCAAATGTTTAAGTTTATAAATGACTGTGGCATATCCATAAATCCTGTTGTAGACTGTATGGGCGGCAGTGACCTGGATAGACCCAAAGTGCTGCACAAATTGAATTTTCACTAGAGAGAGTTCAACCAAAAAGAAGATTTAAATTTAAATTGATTTCATTTTAAATCTGAAATCTATTAATTACTAGATAAGAAGCTCTATGCACAGTCGAGGATAACTTTAAATTGTCAAGGTTATATTTATCAAACTGCAGAATCTTATTATGACTAAAGCTCCTAATAAATGATTTAAAAAAAAAATTGAACCAGTAATATCTGCCTTAGTGGTTGTGCAGAGACGCACTTCACCTTATGTCACTGTAAGTAAAAAGGTTCTGCCAATCTTACCACGGGGTTTTAATGTGGCAGAGTGGAAGCGGCATGAATACCTTTTCAAATCGCAGTACGAGTCTGAGAGTACGTTGAAATAAACCTATAATCAGCACATGCATTACATCTCTGACTCTTTACTCCGTCTTCTCCTCCGTCCACCGTCCTCCATTCCTCACTTTATCTTCTTCTTCTCTGTTTTCCCCTCCACTTCTCTCGCTCCTGCCTTGATTTAGTGGTAAAAGCCTCTAGCATTAACCTGAGTTAGCACCCAATTTAATCCCCCCCTTTCTGCTCCTCATGTCTCCCAGACACCTTATTTCCTCTCTGCCTCCAATAACTTCTCTGTGTTGGGCTGCCAGCTCCTCGCTGTGTTCTCGCTCGCTGTTTTTCCAAATGAGCTGGCCCCACTTGTAGGGAGAGAGGGAACATAAAGCATGAAGCTATGGACAAAGGCAATAACAACGTCCGCCGTGTGACCTCAGCTTCTTCTCACAGAGTCGGTAAATCTGGTTATGCTTTGCTTTATAAATGACTCTAGAACATCCATTAATAAGGCTGCGTTTGTGTTTGCTTTAGTGATTAAAAGCTTAAGCAGAGTAACAGCAGCAGCACACTGTTAGCAGCTTCCAGGCCTCTGGGGATTGGCGGCGGGGCTGCTTTGTTTGGACAGTCGCCCCGTCCTATGGGCTGCTGCGTCCAAAGAGAGGATGGAGAGCGTTTTAGCTCCTCTCTCAAAGTTGGGAAAAGCGTTGATAAAGGGTTAATAGAGGAGCCATGATGTGATGACTTCCTGAAGCCAATAAGCTTTGGCTTCAATCTACTCCTTTTGGTAAATAATGTGTTTGTTTATTGTTATTTTTTTGTTTCCTGTGTTTAATGTTGACAATTTACCAAAATAAAGTTAATTGATTGAAAAAAAAGGTGGTGTTTCAGAAAAAGCAGGGTTTTTTAAAGAGACAGTGGCCCAATTTCAAGGTGCTAAAAAAACTTTGATTCCTATTTTCAATCATATTTGATATAAATAGAACTTTTGTAAGAACTGAAGTTGACACAAAGCCATTTTCTAGCATAATAAAGTAACTATGTGCCTGGAAAACTGGAAAAAGGAGCAGCAATAAAACATCTACTGAGTCAGACAACATGCAGCACAACAGTATATAGATTCATATTCATCCAGTTCAGATACTTGTCTTGATGCTACAACAAGACTTTAGCTTTCACTTTCTGAAAACTCTTTTGGACATGAAACCCAATTAACCGGTACACAACACAGACAGCTGGAAAACATGTTGAACTGATGAACACATTCAGCTTGGATGCTGCTGTTGTCCACGCACACACACACGCACACACACTCACGCGCGCGCGTGCACACGTTTGTTCACGGCACAGAAACAAGCTGGAGTTGAAGATCTGAGGTTAAAGAGAAGAAAAGCTTTGAAAACTTAGACGTTTTCAGATGTTCTGCTGCTCCGTCTGGTTGATGCTCTTCCTTCAGCTTTCAAAACAGTAATTCTCATATCTTTATAGCAGCTGTCGTCTGCTTCTGTGCAGATCTACCTCCGCTCGCTGGCTTTAATTCCAAAACACCACAAACACTTTCTAGCCTCACAAATTCCAGATTAGGAATAAAGAAATAATTTGTGCGAACCGAGTCACCAGATCCTCAGGCTGGACCCCCATTCAGTGTGTCAGCATGTGTTTGGATATCAGTTCAAATATGTAGTTCAAACCAGATTGTGCATTAAAATCAGTCATAAAATGACAAGTTATTTTCATTGAACATTAAACTTTTCTGGTTTATTAAATGCTAAAATAACTCTAGTGGATTTTTGTCTTCTTTTAAATCAAACATTTACTCGCTCAGGTTTGCTGACCATTTTGCTGACTTTTTCTATAGGATGGTCTCTTCAAAACATTACCGTATTTTTCGGACTATAAGCTGCTACTTTTTTCCTACTCTTTGAACCATGCGGCTTAGAGCCCGGTGCGGTTTTTCTGTGGATTTTTCTTCAACCGCCAGGGGGCTCTTTAGCAGGAAGTGAATCATTGGAAGTCAAAATTGGAATTCAAAGAAGAAAGTGCTAATTTTCATTTAGAACAAGCACTTGCTAGCACTAGGCACGACGGAGAAATGTCTTCAAACTCATATAATGCAGCTTTTAAGTTGAAGGCTATCAATCCGGCAGTACAGGAAGGAAATAGAGCCGCTGTACGTAAGCTCGGCGTGAACGAAACCATGGTTCGGCGTTGCAGATGGAGGAATGTGCCTTAATAAATCTAGCAGATTTATTAGAACGCTGTCCTCTGCTGCAGAAAACCGAGAGCGGCAGAAATACCAGCGGCTTATAGCCCGGTGCGGCTTATATAAGTACCTTTCCAGTTTTTTTCAAAATAATTGTAGGTGCGGTTATAGTATGGTGCGCTCTATAGTCCAGAAAATACAGTAACTGTTTTATTAAGAAACTATTTTATTTTGGCTTTATGTTTATGGTTATATTTGAAGAATGATACGTGCCAAAGCTTTGACTTCTTGGCTGATGTGCTGAGAGGATTGAATATTTTTTTTTACAAAACGTCCAAACCTTGGTTGTTGGAATAGAGAAATTATTGGTAAAATACACTTAACAACTGGTGCATAATGATAATGTTAATAACCATGATGTTAAGCTTTCAAATCCAGAACCATGTCTGTTACCATGGTAATCGATGTTCTCCTTGTCAGAAACCGTTCTTGAACTAATAATTTACAGTTAGATGGAAGGATTGTTATTTTTCTGTTGTCACATATGAATTAATGCTAATTTACTTTGATTTCTTCGTACACTGTAAAACATTTGAACTGAATGTAGTTGTGTCTACTATCTTCTGCTCTTTAAGTCAAATAAATGTAGAGAGTTTTACATTTTGTGTGAGATTGTGAAAGATAAACTTGCAGTTGTAAGTTGTGTTAACTTTGTTATTAATTTGATCAAACATTCAACTGTTGAATGAACTAGAGTTTTTAGGTTAGCACTTAAAAAAACTGAAAGAAGAAAAAGTCAGGAGTGGGAACTATTTCCCAGAATGCTTAGCGGCATGTTTTTGTGTCCTGTGTGTGTGTGATACATTGATCCGACTCTTGTGTGTGTTATTAAGCCAAATGTCTATTTTAATGCAGCTGATAGTTTGTGAAGTTGGAGGATAACATTCTAATCATTTCTTGCATATTGTGAAACAATTTTTTGGTTTAAAATTGAAGCATTAAGTGAAAACTTAATTCAAGATCAACGAACTAAAAAAACAACAATGTTTCGACAACTTGTCTCTTGTTAAATCAATTTCATGAACTTTAATTTCTGAGTCAAAACCAATACAATTTGTTTTGTTGACTTAAATTGCATTTTCAAAGCAGCAGGTGGACTTTCATTTACAAGTTAAATCATCTTCAAATGTTTTCCAGTGTAAATGTTGATTGAGTTGTAGCTCACACTGGAGGGATTCAGAGTCAACAGGACAATAAGAGGAAATCATTGGTCTGTTTATAACATTTTCTCCACTGTGAATGTGGCTGAAGTTTCGCCGGCGCTGGTGAAAACATGTTGTCTTTATTGAATTTAGAGATAAATTGCACTGAGAACCGACAAGCCTTAATTAAACTTCATTAAACGGCTTGGTGCCCCAGGACAACCTAATGAAGTTTAAAGAAGCACTAAATGCATTTATGTAATATCAATAATGAAATAAAGCAAAAAGAAAAAAGAGAGAGAAGAACAATGCTACTCGATCATGGATGATGGCGTATTCAGTATTTTAGTTCATGTTGACATATTTTTCTCTAATTGCAGCAGGTGAGTGATGTGATCTGGAGAAGAAAGAACCTCAGAAATTGGAGTTAATGAAGTCAGATTAATGGACTGAACTGACTGATTCCTGAGATAAATGATTCTGCCTGAGTCAGGATTATAAACTCTGACAAAGTTCCTCTTTTTAACAGAAAAGTCTTCTTCCGTTTTACCTGTGGACAGACCAGCTGGGATCAGATCCACTGGAGCAATTTCTTTAAAGGTTAAATTATACAGAATGCAAGTGGAATCGAGCTGATCTGGGTCATATTTAATATCCCCACAGAGCGATCCCAGGAGAAGCTCCCCTGAACCCCTTGATGTTCCCACACCGGTTATAGAAACATGTTCATATCGCTCATCTTCTACCGCAGGACTGAGATTTATCACAGCAGTGTCAGCAAGACACTAAAATAAAACACGTTTATCATTCATCACGCTCGTCTCGTTTTACATCCCCCGCCTTCCAAGAAACGTTTTTTTTTTTTTTTTTTTTTACAGTAATTTATTCTACAACAGCAATGTCTGTTAAACAAGTTAAGTTTGCACTTTAAATGCAAATTCTCATATTGGAAAATGTGGTAAAAAAAACAACAACAACAACTGCAGAGCAAATACATAGAGCAAAGTAATGATGCAGATCCTGGATCTTTTGCTGAGACTGAATATTTACATCTCATAAAAGGTAAAACTTCTGCTCTGACCTTTAGTGAATGTTTATGGCAAAATTAAAATGCCAAGTAATTGTTACTGACTAATGCAATAACGAAGTCTCCAGAATGTGAAAGTTAGGGATGTTCCGTATATCTGTGGTATCAGACGATGTTTCTCATTTATTTATACGTTTTATAATTAAAACTGGGCAAATATTAGTGACCAATGTTCATTTCCATTTTGTGTGTGTATGTTTCAGGATTGGGAGGGGAGGAGGTTGGTCATGTGATTTTTATTCAGTCATTTGACAGCAGCTGTGTTTCCATTAACCACAGAATTGCGTAAATTGAAATTGTGAAAATAAATTTGCTTAATTTAAACAGGGCAGTTTTGTCCGAATCAAAATAGATTTATCAAAACTGGCCTGGAAACACTTTTTTAATCCAAATAGCCCCACAGACATAACCTCAAAGACTTTTAAACAAAGAAGATCTAAAATTCACAGATCTACATTGTTAAAGCGCAGGAAGCGAGGTTACAAGGAGCTGCTGTACGATTTACAGGAGTGTTTTATTCTCTGCAAGATCTCCCCTGAGCTAATTGGCTCTCATGGAAGTAGAGAGGAAGTTGAATCTGAGAGTTTAGCTCAGAAACAGAAGCAGATGTCCAAAGCTTTCACATTTAGTCTGATGATTTGGAATTGTCTTAATATCTCCGTGACCAGAAGGAGAGATTCAGAGATGCAGAAAAGCCTGGAGGATGCATCCAAACAAAACAATAAACCAATAACTATAAAAATACGTCATGTTTGTTGGCAATGGAGGGGTAGTTGAGAGCAAACAGAGGCGATGGAGGCAAAATGGAGAATATTCATCTACAGCACATAACTAAAAAGAGAGCAGGCCTCTTTTCATGTAAACTTAAACTTGTTAATTGTGTTTCTGTCTCTAACAGATGGTGGAGAGAAGCAGGAAGGAGGGAACGATCTTAAATAACATGCTTTATGTTCCGTTCTCAACACCAGATCAGAGAAGCCAGCATCCAGAGGCAGAACCATAATATTATTATCTGATACACTAAAAAAAGCTAACAGTTTGCTTAACAATTTGAATTATTTGGGTAAATTCAACATGTTTCAGCTAAAAGCTGGTTTTAAGATTTCTTAAATAAATGGGTAAAATTCCAACCAATTTTGAATGTAATTTTACTAAATGTAATAACTGAATTAGTCAAAAAACAACTATTACGTTCCACTTATTCTGTTTTTGTGAACAATATTTGTCCATTTATGATTTATTATTCAAATTGCTATACACCACATGTCCATAGTCAACTGTTCATGATAATAGTATAAGTGCATTAATTCATAATTCTGATTAGTCATGAAACTTATTGAACTAGTGGTGAACATTTTCAAATTTGTAAAGCTGACGTGAAACGTTTTACCTTTAAACGGCAGCTAAGATGGTGACATTCAGCTCGCTAGCTAGTTCAATTTGTTAAACTAACTAAAGATGTTGGTAAGCTAGCTAAACAGTTGCTAAGGTAGCTATAGGTGAAGCTAAGCTAGATAAAGCTCTTAAGCTAGCAAAAACTCTTGCTAAACCTGTTCTTAAGCTAGCAAAAACTGTTGCTAAAGCTGTTCTTAAGCTAACTAAAGCTATTGCTAAGTTAGCTAAAGCTGTTCTTAAGCTAGCAAAAGTTGGACACAAACGGAAATTCTTGCTCTAACACAGAAACTCTCTCAACTACCAGCATTTGAACAACTCTGAGCTTCATTAGTTGATGTAATAAGACACGTCGTGTCTCAGCCATTCTCTGCTCAGAGGTTGACCAACTAGTGAAGGTTGACTGAAACAATTGAGTTCTAAACTAATTGGTAGTGTTAACCATGATTGCAGATTATATTGTATTTAAATAACTTTAATGTCTCATGTTAAATGTGCTTCAGAAGTCCTTTATATCCTGTACAGACATGTGATGACTGGCTGCCAGGTAACCTGATGAATAACACAAACTAAAATTTCTAACCAGAGGGAGATTCCAAGACAAAAGCAGCCGTGAAAATGTATTTTTCTCTTTACATATTTCTTTCGTTTTTGCTTACTTTGCCCCACTAAACGCAGTAAAATGTTCCGTTGCCATTGGCAGAAAAAACTGACTTTAAAACAGACAAAGAGTTTTTACCAGCATGTGGAAGAACTTTATCCTACTTTCCTTTGCTGATGTATTTATTATTTTGTAATCATAGCAACACTGGAAGGCTTTTGAGCGTGGAGTCATGTCACAATATCTCAGCTGGATTCAAATCCAGACTTTGACTAGGTCAATCTGAAATAGTTTTGTCAGTTATGGTGAGTCATTCTGAACTAGTAACTCAGCCTCACACTATCCCATTAACACTCCATGTTAGCTATGTTTCCCCTAAATCAGTATTTCCAGTATTTCCAAACTTAGGGCGTTTTAATAAGAATGTGTGCAACTTGTAACATCACTATCTTTTATCCAGTTGCTATTCTATTTTGAGGAATGTCAGAGATTATGATAATACAGAGAAACATGCAGAGGGAGGGTTGTTAAATCATTTCTGGCCTTAAGACACATATATCTGCATTTCTCACATTGATCGCTGCATGTAAATGATTCAATAAGCCTTTATTAAAAGCTCCCTGTTACCTAAGAAAACCTGAACAGGGAGATAAACATGTAGTGGAAAACAGAATAAATTCATCTACTGCTGTTTCATATTCCAGGGCAGAAATCTCAACATCTGCACAGATATTACTATGAGAATCATTTCATCTCCCCCACCAGAGGCTTTGATGTCACCAAAGACTTGCAACATATAATCAGTTGTTCAGATGCAGCCCTGCTGAACAACAGATGGGTGGCAGATAAAAGGAAACACCAAGTTTAACAGTAAGAGGTTTGTCACCCAGATGCTGTCAGAACAGACCAACTGTTCCTTACAGCTGATCTCACAGGCCTTAAAAAGTCTGTGCACTTCATCCTGGAAAATCCTGCATAATGTGTTGGAAACAACCAACAGTGTGTTACATAGTTTGGGATTTCTATTCCTGCATAAGCTTTATAGCACAAAGTGGTTAATATGAACCATGAACCATTCAGTCTACCTCTAGGCTCTATGGACAGGTCTGTCCTCTGATCAGGAACATGTTATCTGCTGACACTTTGGGAGAATGTATCGTATTATTAACAAAGAGTTTTACTAAATAAGACCATCCATTCATAAATCAACATCAATCTGTCAGAAAAAAAAAATAAAAATTTTTGAGTAGGGTCAAATAAAATGCAGATTTAGTATTTAAGGCAAACATGGTGCTGACTTTTGAATTTGCAAATCAGATTAAACTCATTTAAACTTATCGTACTTATTGATGAATTTAAAACAGTTTATTATGGCGATGCACCAATTTAAAAATCCAATATAAAGAAGTGAAATGACATCAGACTCAGACAGTGCTTTCAGCAGGATGGTCAAAGTCACTTTATATGAAATCAGTCATTTTCATTCACGCACACATTCACACGATAAATGTGTCAGCCATAATGCCTTAGAAGTATCTATTCAATGCCATGAAAGCCAACCACATTGCTTCCCTGCTTCAGTTAAACACCCACAATGCCGCGCTGCATCATGATCATTGTCACATGACCAAATAAATACCCAGTTCTGTGCACACCTCCGCTAATCCGCTAGATGTGTAATACATTTTTCAAATGCTTTAGCGCTTCTGCTAACTTTAAAAACACTTAGCTTCCCCTAAATCCATTTTTGCGGACAGTTTCTAAAACGCTAATTTAGCGCATTTAGTTTTCCCTAAATCAAACTTCCCGGATAATGTTTATGTTTTCTAAGGTAGCATCAGTAGATGATATTGGTCTAGTTTCACTTATCAAACTGATATGATATATTGCCCATATTATTGCAGAAATATTGTGCACCACAGTTTAACATGGCAATAGAGATAAAAACACCCAGTGATCTACTTGAGCAGACTCTGAGGAGGTGAGCTTCAAAGCTCAGTTGAATGAATCTATTTAAGTTCACTGATGAGATCGATTAAAGGGTGAAGGACAGCAGGGATTCAAGCAGCCAAGACAAATTTGAAAGCAGAGTTGGAAAAATAAACCCTGGGAGCTAAAGCTAATACATTCAGCATTGACTGAATCCCTGACATGCTGAATGTAAATGTAAACTCCAAACCAAATCTTCACTGAAGGAGGAAGAGACGAAGTGAAAACAAAGAAGTAAACACACCAAACTTTTTATGTAGTGTGATGCTGTGAGAGCTCTGCTGGAGCCAGCTGAGCGCTGTCCGAAAAACAAAAACAAACCGTCATCCTAACACCACTTCCTGTCTTCTTCTTCGTGGTTTTCAGCATCAGTAACATCCCGCCGTTTATCACGAGATTTGTGTGATGTGAAAAATGTTTTTCTATTGCAGTTTTGGGAAATAGATCTAATTGGATACAGCCTAAAAAAACTCATTCAGGCTGTTATCTCAAAGAAAGGGCAGCTCAAGGTCAGAACCCTTCATGGATACAAGAAAACTCTCTGGAGATTCATGGTTTCATTTAAAAGAGAGACATCTTTACAGTATCATGCTTAAAACATTTAAAGGATGAAACCCTTCACTTTTTGGATAACTTATTAGTTATCCAAAGTATATTTAAAAAACAATCTGATTGTGTATTCACACAAACATTTTAAGTGCTTATTGTTGAATAAAATAGCAGAAGAACATTATTCTGCCCATAATTTGAACATGATCAAAACAGTTAGTTGTTTGTAGGAACATTTGACTCTGTTGGGTGATTTGTGTTTCTTGGCTGTCGGATTTTCTTAGTTATATTACAATAAAGCTATAATGCCTTATTTATAATATAATGCCTTATTTATAATAAGGCATTATAGCTTTATTGTAATATAACTAAGAAAATTACAATAAAGCTATAATGCCTTATTTATAATATAATGCCTTATTTATAATAAGGCATTATAGCTTTATTGTAATATAACTAAGAAAATCCGACAGCCAAGAAACACAAATCACCCAACAGAGTCAAATGTTCCTACAAACAACTAACTGTTTTGATCATGTTCAAATTATGAGCAGAATAATGTTCTTGTGGGGTTAATGTTGCTGCTATGTGACTATAAGTCTAGTGAAGCATCTTTTACTTTCTAAATCCATTGTATGCTAGTAGAAAATGTGTCATGTGGAACACACTCAGAGTCTTTGCTGCTGCTGCATGTTATTCTGTTTAGCAGCAGGGAAATCTAATCTACATCTGTCCTGGACAGATGGACGGAGGACGTTTTTGCCACGTCTGTCCACACATAGAGCCTCTAAAAGTCCATTTTGACCATGCCAATAAAATGGCAAAACCTTTTCTAATCCTCCAGGGAGACAGAAAACTTCCATATGGATTCTGACTTTCTTTTCAATACAGTTTTGACACATATTTGACCTTCTCTAAAAGACTCCACTGTAGAAAACCAATAGAATCCATCATTAAAAGCTGACATTCGGAATACAGATTGGAACCGTCAATATTTATTCAAGCTTCGTACAGAACAAATAAAAGTTGGAATAACTTATCCACATGATTTAGTATTTAACACATGTGGCTGCTGTCCATTAACAATTGGGGTTCAGAGGTTAGTGGTCGGTGGAGGCCAGTAGCCCCCACCCTGCTCCCCATCACACACTGTGCTAAATGTTTCAGTGTTTTCCTGCTTCTCTGAAATAAATGGGTGACTAACAGGCTTCTTTAGCACCTGTTGACTTACTGAGGTGGTAGTGCAATCATTTAAGTCAGTTCTGCTGGACTGGAGTAGAGACCACAGTGATGGACCTCCAGCCTAAGGCACCAAAATGAAAGGAGTCAACAGATGTTCATTCTTTACTACTATCATAGTACTGTCGTGTTCCGGGGTTCTTTGTTTTCCTTGTGGGAGTCGGCTTGCTGCTTCTCACCATCTAGCCACCAGATGGCGCCAGACTCGCCTCTCTCTGGAGTGGTGTGTTGTCATCCTGCGCACCTGTGATCTATCTGCTCGTCAGGCAAGGTGTACAAGAGGAGCTGACTGCCAGTACTTCGATGCCTGAGTGTTAGCCAGTAACGGTGTTTTCCCTGAGACGTCCTGGGTTCCCCTCGTGACGCCGTGGAACATACCCACTGGTTACCCGAGTTTCCAGACTCACCTCCTCCGGCTGATCGCAAGGCCCTCCTGGAGGTTCTGACTGACAGTCGTGCCGCTCCTCTGTCTCTGTCCTGCCTGAACCTACCTGTCCGCCCCCCGACAACACTCCCTCGCCGCCTTCTGGATCTCTGTGGCCAAGCGCTGTTCCTCCTGGATCATAAGGAAACAAGGACCCCGAGCACTGCAGTTATCCCTCCAAACCTACAAACTCCTGTTCAACAAGTAAGATTACTCCAATTAACTGTCATCACTCCCGTCTCCTACACCCTGTGAACTCACCATCTTCTTGCTGTGTTCTTTATAGTGTGCCGACCACTCCGTGAGCCTTTTCCCCCCCTGGATAGACCCGTAATCTTCAGTACATTCAAATATTGCTGTTGTAATAAAATTCACTTACAATATATATTGCTCTCCTGTGTCGTGTTCTGCATGTGGGCTAGAAATATAGACTCATCATGACAGAACACTCAGGCCAGCAAACAAGCCCAGCAGATGCGATCAGGAGAGCGTTGTCCGATCAACACACCCAGTTACAATCACATGAAACGGCTTTAAGAGAGCTTAGCTCACGACAAGTCGAAACTAACCGGCAGTTAGCTGAGATAATCAATTATCTCAAACCTTCCGCTTCTCAGATTCCTTCTCCAAGTCCAGCCCCAGTTCCGGCTCCGGTCCAATCAGTCCAGCCCACGTTTTCCGAGGTTCGACCACCGCTTCCTGAGAGATTTTCTGGGGACCTGAGCAGATGTAAAGGTTTCTTAATGCAATGTTCTATTATTTTCAACCACTCCCCTCAGAGTTTCCTTCAAGATGGCTCTAAAATCGCTTATGTTTTGTCCCTGTTATCCGGACGGGCCTTAGACTGGGCTCAGGCCCGATTTCCTTCCCCTGCAAATTATAACTGCTCGTTTGACGAGTTTTTGAAAGAGTTCCAACAAACTTTCAGTCAAGACTCCGATAAATAATTTAACTCACGCGAGCTCATGGGAATTAAACAGGGTCAACGCACTGTAGCAGATTTTGCTATAGATTTTAGAATAAGAGCTGCAGCAACTGATTGGAATGCAGCTGCATTGAAGAGTGTTTATTTTAACGCTCTTAACGAAACTCTAAAAGATGAACTAGCTACTCTAGATGAACCAGAGACCTTAGAAGATTTGATCAGCCTAACTATTCGCCTCGATAATAGGATCCGGTCCCGTACTAGGGAGAGAAGACATAGAGAACCGCTAGTTAAGATTCATGGAGGAGTTCTACCTGTTCCAGCGATTCCTTCTCCGCAGGCTCCTCAGGATCCTGAGCCCATGCAGGTGGGTCGGACACGTCTCACTCCTGAGGAGCGACAAAGACGCATCTCCTCTCGTCTCTGCCTGTATTGCGGATCCCCAGGGCACTTTCTCGCCCAATGCCCAGTCCGTTCAAACTCCCAGGTCCGCCAGTGGAAGTGAGGAGGCTGGGGGACCACTTGCAACGGAAAGATTCTCCTCGCCTGTCACTACCTGCCACCTTGATCTGTAAAGATCAATCATTCCCATTGTCTGCTCTTGTTGATTCAGGCTGTGAACAAAATCTTATTCATTGTACTTTAGTTCAGCAAATGTCGATCGAGACCGAGCCACTCACTGTCCCTCTTCGAGTCACTGCCATTGATGGGAACACCCTACCTCGAATAACTCACCAGACCAAACCGCTACATCTCATTATTTCCGGAAATCATAGCGAACTCACCTCTTTTTTTGTTTTCCCCATGGCCAACTCTCCCATCATCCTTGGCTTTAAATGGCTCCAGCAACATAACCCTCAAATCAACTGGACAGACAGACATGTCGAATCCTGGTCCACCTCCTGTCATTTATCTTGTCTCCGCTCAGCTGTTCCCCCAGGTCCACCACCAGCAGACCCGCAGGAGGCAGACCCGACCGACCTGACGATCATCCCACCTGAATATCATGACCTAACTCCGGTATTCAGTAAGTCCAAGGCTCTCTCATTACCCCCACATCGACCATACGATTGTGCTATAGATCTCCTACCCGGTGCTCCGTTACCCACAAGCCGTCTTTACAACATTTCCCGACCAGAGAGAGAAACCATGGAGAAATATATTAAAGAATCTCTGGCAGCCGGCATAATCCGCCCTTCCTCCTCTCCATTGGGAGCAGGATTCTTTTTTGTTGGTAAGAAAGATGGTTCCCTTAGGCCCTGCATCGATTACAGAGGGTTAAATAACATAACAGTTAAGAATAAATATCCCCTTCCTCTGTTATCCTCTGCCTTTGAACCTGTTCATGGGGCAACAGTTTTTTCAAAGCTTGACTTGAGAAATGCTTACCATTTACTCCGTATTAGAAAGGGAGATGAATGGAAGACAGCATTTAAGACACCAATAGGTCACTTTGAGTACTTGGTGATGCCGTTTGGGTTGTCTAATGCTCCAGCCTTTTTCCAGGCCCTCGTAAATGACGTGTTGAGGGATTTTCTAAATGTTTTCGTGTTTGTTTATCTGGATGATATTCTGATCTACTCAAAGTCTCTAGACGATCACAAGCATCATGTTCGCCAGGTCCTGCAACGTCTTTTGGAGAACAAGTTATACATCAAGGCTGAAAAGTGTGAGTTCCACCAATCATCAGTGTCGTTTCTTGGATTCATACTTGGGGGCGGACAGGTGAGACCCACAGAGGAAAAGATTCGAGCGGTATTGGAATGGCCGACTCCTCAAACCCGTAAACAACTCCAGCGCTTCCTGGGTTTTGCCAATTTCTATCGCCGATTCATTCGTAATTACAGTCAAACCGCCCTACCTCTAACTGCTCTCACCTCTACCAAAATTCCATTCAGTTGGACCCCGGAGGCAGAGGCCGCCTTTACTCAACTCAAGAACCTTTTTGCTAATGCTCCCATTCTCATTCAGCCAGACCCGTCCAAACAGTTCATTGTTGAGGTCGACGCCTCGGACACCGGAGTTGGAGCCGTGTTATCCCAGATCTCCCCCCAAGACAACAAGACTCATCCTTGTGCTTTCTTTTCCCGCAGATTATCTCCTCCTGAACGTAACTATGATGTGGGGGATCGAGAGCTTCTGGCCATCAAGTTGGCTCTGGAGGAGTGGCGGCATTGGTTGGAGGGGGCTGAGCATCCGGTGCTGGTCTGGACCGATCACAAGAACCTCTCTTACCTGCAGTCGGCTAAGAGACTTAACCCCCGTCAATCACGTTGGTCACTGTTCTTCTCCAGATTTAACCTCTCCATTTCCTACCGTCCAGGGTCTCGTAACATCAAGCCGGATGCCCTTTCCTGACTCCACTCACCTGAGGATTCCGAGAAGGTTCCCGCCCCTATCCTGCCCCCCAGCTGCACGGTTGCAGTGGTTACCTGGGAGATTGAAGACATTATTAGGCAAGCTCAACTATCTGAACCCACTCCCGACTCGTGCCCACCTACTAAGATTTACGTGCCCACCTCTGTCCGTGCCCGTTTCCTGCAGTGGATTCATGCCTCCAAATTCTCGGGCCACCCAGGTATCAGTCGTACCATTGCCCTTGTCAACCGTAAATTCTGGTGGTCTTCAATCCATAAAGATGTTAAGGAGTATGTCTTAGCCTGTACGATCTGCTCACGTAATAAGGCATCTCACCAACCTCCATCTGGTCTCCTACTGCCGCTACCTATTCCCAAACGCCCGTGGTCTCATATTTCCTTAGACTTTGTCACAGGATTGCCACCCTCTAAGGGGATGACCACCATCTTAACCATTGTAGACCGTTTTTCTAAGGCCTGCCACTTTGTCCCCCTCCGTAAACTGCCCACGGCATTTCAAACGGCCCAGTTGCTTATTAAACACGTTTTCCGCCTGCATGGCATACCTCTAGAGATCTTATCGGACCGAGGACCACAATTCATTTCCCGGGTGTGGAAAAATTTCTGTACTGCACTTCATGCAAGGGTTTCTCTCACTTCTGGTTTCCATCCCCAGACGAATGGCCAAACCGAGAGACTTAATCAGGATTTAGAAACTACTCTCCGCTGCTTCACCTCCTCCAATCCGTCAGATTGGAGTCAGTATCTCCCATGGGTCGAGTACGCCCATAACAGCCTTAGCTCTGCCGCAACTGGTTTATCCCCTTTCGAAGCCTCCATAGGTTATCAACCCCCGCTACTTCCGTCTGAAGAGGGAGACATCTCGGTAACCTCAGTCCGCCACCATATCCGTCGTTGCCAGAACATTTGGAAATCCACAATTCACAACCTTAACAGCACAGCCGAACAAAACAAACGACAGGCAGACCGTAAGAGGGTTCCGGCTCCCACCTACACTCCCGGCCAGAAGGTGTGGTTATCATCCCGAGACATTCCTTTAAAGTCAATGTCCAAGAAATTGTCTCCCCGTTTTGTCGGCCCCTTTGAGGTCGAATCCATTATTAATCCCTCCGCTGTTCGCCTCCGTCTGCCAGCCTCCCTCCGAGTTCATCCCACTTTCCACGTTTCTCAGATAAAGCCCGTCCAGACCAGCACGCTCTGCCCTCCTACCGAGCCCCCTCCTCCCCCCCGAGATATTGATGGCCATCCTGCCTACTCTGTCCGCCGGATCGTTGACTCCCGTCGACGAGGTCGTGGTTGGCAATACCTCGTCGATTGGGAGGGCTACGGTCCGGAGGATCGCTCTTGGGTCCCTGGCTCTTTTATTTTAGATCCTTCCCTCATCACGGATTACCGCTCGTCGCTTCCCTCCTCTTCATCTCGGCCGCCAGGTGGCGACCGTTGAGGGGGGGGTACTGTCGTGTTCCGGGGTTCTTTGTTTTCCTTGTGGGAGTCGGCTTGCTGCTTCTCACCATCTAGCCACCAGATGGCGCCAGACTCGCCTCTCTCTGGAGTGGTGTGTTGTCATCCTGCGCACCTGTGATCTATCTGCTCGTCAGGCAAGGTGTACAAGAGGAGCTGACTGCCAGTACTTCGATGCCTGAGTGTTAGCCAGTAACGGTGTTTTCCCTGAGACGTCCTGGGTTCCCCTCGTGACGCCGTGGAACATACCCACTGGTTACCCGAGTTTCCAGACTCACCTCCTCCGGCTGATCGCAAGGCCCTCCTGGAGGTTCTGACTGACAGTCGTGCCGCTCCTCTGTCTCTGTCCTGCCTGAACCTACCTGTCCGCCCCCCGACAACACTCCCTCGCCGCCTTCTGGATCTCTGTGGCCAAGCGCTGTTCCTCCTGGATCATAAGGAAACAAGGACCCCGAGCACTGCAGTTATCCCTCCAAACCTACAAACTCCTGTTCAACAAGTAAGATTACTCCAATTAACTGTCATCACTCCCGTCTCCTACACCCTGTGAACTCACCATCTTCTTGCTGTGTTCTTTATAGTGTGCCGACCACTCCGTGAGCCTTTTCCCCCCCTGGATAGACCCGTAATCTTCAGTACATTCAAATATTGCTGTTGTAATAAAATTCACTTACAATATATATTGCTCTCCTGTGTCGTGTTCTGCATGTGGGCTAGAAATATAGACTCATCATGACAAGTACAAGAGTCTCTGGGTAAATATGTGATTGTTTTAACCCTTTTAACCATCTTAAGAGACGTCGTCACTTTGACCCCGCAAGCTTTTTACCCTGTTTGCCGTCCGACCAGGTTGTGCTGTTAATGTCCTAATTATTACATTATATTTATGAATGTTTTTTTTTTTATCCTGCAACAATAATGTTAGAACATGCACTATTTGTTATTATCACATTCAAAATAGACAAAATGATTACATTCCTCTCCAACGTCTCAACTGGGGATTTTTTTTGGTTTTGATCCTAAAGAATAACAGAAGACTCAATGGCGCTCGGCAGTTTCTTATAATTTTTATTATAGGGATATAGGGATTATAAAAAAAAAATTATTCACTCAACCTTTCAATGATGATAATGTTAATGCTGATCAGTGTTCACAGTGCCAAAGCTCTCTGAAAGTGAACTGTGAAACAAGTAGCCATGATTAAGCTTCTCAATGACTTTTGTAGATTTAGGCACCATTTCTTAGGCTTGACAGTTTCTGATGAAACTATGAATTTTGAAAGAAGCATTTAATTTGTGTGTTATTGTTTGTTAAAAACAGGGAAAGTGACCAGAGGCTGTAATGCAGAGTGACATTCAGAGAAGCCCAAAGAAATCCCAGCGTGATAGAGAAATCTAAAGACATTTTTGACTGCAGGATTTGGCTGATTCACACACACACACACACACACACGCACACGCACACGCACACACACACACACACACCCCTACACACCCCCACACACGCACACACACACACACACACACACACACACACACACACACACACACACACACCCCTACACGCCTCCACGCAAACACACATTTCCTGCTGCAGATGAATATTTATCCCAGTTTGCCTGTCAGAAGTGTCATTCTGACTCTATGTTGACAGTCTGACTGTCTTTGTGAGGCAGCGTTAAGCCATGTGGTTGCAGCCTGATGGCTTTGGTGTTTCCAAACGTCTGAGTGTCTTTAAAATATCCAACAGATCAGTTGGGAGGGACAAGACAACAAAATAAAAATAAACAAAATGTAAAACTGGGAATAAAGCACATACTGATCTAGAAATAGCTTTAATGGGAGGTGATTGGGGCATTGTGTTGGAAAGCTGAGTTTACACCAGTCACATTAGAGAATTATTACTTAATGCATTCATACATTTGACATACATTTACTGAGTATTTGGTAGTATTGCGTTTGAGCTGTATAACTTTAGCCAAACCTTCTTGGTTTCCTTCCACAAGCTCCTCATAATAGTTTGCTGGAGTTCTGGTCTGTTCATCCTGACAGAACCGGTGGAACTGGGTCAGGTCTGCAGGCCGCCTCACTCACACACACATTTCAGATCTACTCACAACTTCTCCATAGGACAGAGGTCAGGGATTTGTGCTGGCCACACCAAAACACTGAGTGTGTTTTCTATGAGTCACTCTGTAGCCACCTTGGCTGAATGCTGAGCGTTATTGTTCATTAAAAAAAACAATCTGTGCCCAGAATTTTACTTACTGGCTCATAATGCTTCAATATTACTACATAATGTTCTTTCCTCATGATGCCATGTATGTTATGAAGATGCACCACTTCCTCCTGCAGCAAAACAGTCCCATAGAATGATGCTACCACTTCCATACTTCACAGCTTGAGTGTGGACAGTTACTCTGTCTGACCAGCTTCAGCTGCACTTTCCAAGATCTTTGTCTTTTATTTCTGAGGTCCGTCTGCACATTTTGGACCAGAACCAGACACAGAACCTGTCTCCTTCCTCAGCGGTATGATAGACGGACATTTCCAGTTGCATATAATTGTTTGCACAATGAGCTACACAGTGGTTGGTAATGCTGCTGCCTTGCAGCAAGAAGGTCCTGGGTTTGCATGTTCTCCATGTGCATGCCTGGGTTCTTTCCTCCCACAGTCCAAAAACATGACAGTCAGGTTAATTGGTCTCTCTAGATTCTCCTTAGATCTGAATGTGTGTGCATGGTTATTTGTCTCTGTGTTGTCCTGCGATGGACTAGTGACCTGTCCAGGGTGACCCCGTCGCTCGCCCGTTGACCGCTGGAGATAGTCAGCCCAACCAGAGATAAGAGTGTAAGAAAATGGATGAATGTTTGAACAAGCCTATTCTCTCTGCTATTATTGTGACATTTAGCAAATGGAAATTATTTTGGCAATCTTAACTGACTTGAAACTTGGAAAACTTGGTCTGATTTAACTTCAGAAAGAGAGAAAATTGTTCTGTGTATGTAAACTTCTGGTTTCAACTTTATATTAATGAATCTGAACATGACAGTAAATCAAATGTCAGAAGCCTAACGTTCCCAGACATGACATGTTGTCAGACCACCGTCAAACTCTGCAGTTGGACATTCTGAGGTGTTTCCATCGCAGCTAAACAAAGGATGGATCAACACCGTAAACATACAGCACAGCGTCTTTTAGAAAAGTCTCTGTACTGCTGACACAAATTAAAAGTGACTGCTAGCATACAGCAGATGGCAAGTCACACTTTCCAAGGCGTTTTGTAAAAATCAAAGCGCTTCCGTGTCGTTTCTCAGCAAAAGCCTGTTTGGCCTGTCAAAATAGCCTCAGAGTGAAGGAGTAATTCATGTAAACAAAAGGCTTTGATGGGCGTCTGAGTATCAATTATGCACCCACAAAAAGGGATAAACAGTGTCAACATTTCTTCACTTTAGCACAACCATATCAGCGTATGCACAGTGTGTTCTGTCTCACTGACTGCATGGTAGCTGCTCAGGTCTAAAGCACCAAACCCCAGAAACACAGCAGAGCTGGGAAAAGAGGTTTCCTCAGGACATCCATTCCTCATGCAGTGATGAGGAATCACCTCATCAGTGTTTACGTCTCTGAAAATGAAGTAAAATATCTGCAGCTGAAATATCACATCTCATGTATGCATAAAATGGCAACAAACTCCAGGAGTCATTGGGCTGGAGGCAGATTACGCTCTTGAGCAAGTAACCAGTCTACTACAGGTCAGATTTTATCATTTGGAAATGTTCCATCTTTTGGGTGATCCATGTTGTTCATAAAAAAAAAAAAAACATTATGCCGCTACATTCAGGTACAAACCAGCCATATGTTTTTCTTCTACAAATATAACTAGGGATGGGACTTAAATATGCTCATTGTTATCAACGATGTAGATGTGAACACATTTAAAATGTTAACACAAAAAATCGTATTTTGTTTACTTGAAAATCCCCGCTGGAACCTTTAAATTTGCATGTTTCCGGTACTCCAGTAAATCTGACGCACAAGCCAAGTCCGCTAACAACAATGATAAATCTGTTTCTCTTGGACCACTGGGTTCATTTCGGCCTCAAAAACCAATCTGTGTACAGGTTGTGCTAAAAGTAGTCAGTGAAGCTATTCAAGTCTAAAATAGCATCTGAATGCTAAACATGACGACTCCAACGCTAACGTCAGCGTCCACAGTCTGTAGATCTAAGCTCCATGAATGATCAGGAGTTCCTGAAATTCTGCAAAGATGAAAAACACTTTATTCCAATCTGGTGGTTGAAGAACATAAACTACAGATTGAAAACAATAAATATCTTTGTTGTTAAGCTCACATGTATATTTATTCAACAACTTAAACAGCTCGATTTACAAGCACAAACTTTTTGGGTCCAAATTTGTGCCAATATAATCAAACGTCTTCATAAGTACTTTTTAAAAAGTTGCGACTGCTTCATTACATAAGACACGTATGTGTGGTTTTAACTGATCATTAAACGTCGGCCATGCTGTTTGCGGAAGAACAAACATGACAGAGAAGTCCACGGCTTTGGACAGTTTCCCCACTTTGCTTTGCAACACAATTATGAGGCACTCTGTGCTTTTTAGGCAAAAATGGATTTGCCTAAAAAGATAAATAACCAGAGCGCTTATACATGCAGCCTGCATCTCAGTTTATCCGGTGAGTTTTAATTAATTGAAAGCATGAAAATTGGATTCAATCAGTAGGAAAGAAGAGATTATACATTCCTGCTGCTCTCTCCGCCGTCGTGTTTCTCCTCCAGGCCCCCCAACTTCCCACTGTGACAAAACACAGAGATCCTTGTTATTAGAGCTCATTACAATTAGTTATGTGCACTGCAGCTTGTTGCAAGTCGCCGCATGGAAATGAGAGTTGTGATGAGGAAGAGAGCGGCGCTTTCTGGCCTCCAGGTAACGACGGCGTGACGCGTAATTTCATCCTGCCAGACGCTCAGCTTTTAACCGTCACAGAGAGCCGCCTGCTGTCACACCAAAGCAAGGCTTTGTCGCACCGGAGGGAATTAAGTCATTTGAATTTCAGCTCGTGATCAGTCCAGGTGTGTTTTCTGGAGTCAGTTACTGACTGAATCATTCCCCTCCTCTGAGAAACGCCGTAAAACGCAGAAACAACAAAACCGACTAGATAGCTGGTCCACTGCCCTCGTAGTTTGAATAAAGTTCACAGATGGCTCAAACCCTGACTCCCCTGAAGAGGGAGTCGTTTTGCAGTGACTGGAAAAAGTATTCGTCCCCTTTGGATGTTTTAATATTTTCATTTGTTTTACAAATCAATCATGATGAGCCAAATGTGTCTATTTAACAAAAAAAAAACGACAAAAAGTCCTTTAATATGAAAGTGAAAACTGAATTCTACAAAATAATGACAATTGAATAAAAATATGTAACATAAATATTCACCCCCTTAAAGTGACTAAGCTAATTTAACAGAGGTCCAGTCAGTTGGGGCTAGTCGTCTCACAGTGCAGTGAATGTCTCAGTGATTGTACACAGACAGGTGGTTCTGGAAGGTCCATTCAACTGGTTCATCAGTATCCATGGCTACCACTACAGCATGAAAACTGAAAAAAACTCTCCAACCAATCAGAGAAAAGGTTATTTATTGAAAAATATCAGTCAGCAGATGGATACAAAGACCCTGAACATCCACAGAGTTCAGTTCAATTATCAGGAAACAGAAGGAATCCGGTCTGTCCTCACAACCTGAGAAACCTTGAAGAATGAAACTAGAGAAAGAGAGGACACCACGTTACCACGGCAACGCTGAAGGACTCTTTAAGAAACCTGAAGCCTCTGATTTAGAAAGCATAAAACAAAATCACAGGCAGATTTTCATTTTTGCTGTCTTACTCTGGATATCAGTGCAGGAACGCGTTTCCTGCAGTTCGCTTCGTGACGCTCGGTTCAGTAAAGCTCACGTCATTTTCTCCCTGGAGTTAAGGTTTCATTTGCACATGAATGCAAACAGGCAAAAGAAAACGAGCCCAGATGCGATGACCTCCCACACAGACTCACTGGGGGATCCGTGATGAAAATGTATGAAGAGTCAGAGCAACAGGGAAACATGCAACATGTCAAACACAGTCGTCTCCAACCAGCCATCCAAACCTGAGTCTAATGTTTTCAGCTTTAAGTGAACAGTTTCTTGTTAACGTAAAGAAATTTAAAGAAAGCGAATTACTTAACAAACCCTGAATCTTAAAGGGATTTGCTTGACAAACCAATAAACGATACATGAGCTACTTATGCCTCTTCAGTATGTTTCTATGTTTTACTTTCATGTTTTTCCTTTTTCATTCTAACTACTTCACCTGATTGTGCTATTCCAGCCATCCTAACTGACGACAGATTAGTGAAAATTTTTCATTTCTTACATGCACTGTGCTCCAGATGTCAACAATTCATCAATAACTGAAAACAGAACACTCCTGGAAACGTGGGAACAGAGCAGCGCAGTATCTGAGTTTGGATGTTTTCACACCTGACAGTCCAGTGGCCTCGGTTTGATTACAGACTAAAATGACAACGTTTGCTCCATATTCAGCTGGATGGTTCTTCTTCACACTGCACTGTGTCAAACAATTCAAACCCTTTGAAAAACCTTTTAGCCCCCATCCATGTAGGGGTGCTACACCAAGAACCACAAAAAAACCACAGAAGAAGACACCGAAAACTTCCTTGTTAATGAAATGTGAACAAAACTGGAGCGGCGTCTGATTTTAGCGTTTGTAGGATTTCTGCTTTGTGTTTAGCAAAAGTCCACAAGCCATTCCTCCTGCTAGCACCAGACACACATGTTTGTTTGATTGTATTTACCCAGAATGCCCTGCGTTGTGATCTGCTTCCTGCTTTTGTAGCCATTTCTGGCCTGCTTGGCACTTGAACCTGCGTTCAAACCGCACCAGATTTCACGTCAACCGGACAGAGACCGAGGTTTTCAAGCAGACCAGAGTTTATTGTTTTGGTCCGCATCAGAGTTCAATTGCATATTCACATCTCCACAAACAAACCGGACTTTCTACACAAACATACCAGAGTTCAATTAAAGCCAAGACCAAGTCCTGAGAATTAAGGGTTTTTATGGCAAATACATGTTTGATTTATTTTTGAAAAAGCAACATATTGTTTTCTCTCTGTCTTAATATTTTTTTTGCACTGCTTTTGTGGATATTTTAATGTGTCGAATCTTAAAAAACATTAAAAGTTTTTGTTAAAAAGTGACAAAATGTGAAAAACTCGACGGCTTCTGGCTGCTTTTCCAAAGCGCTCTGCATTCAGGCCCGGTCTGACCCGTCCACGCTTACTTCTCAGATAAGTTCCTCGACATTGGAGAACGGAAGAGAGTGCCTGCTGGTAGCCGCTGGCTGGAATTAGAGGCATGGGCTCAAACTTTTTGTAGACTTAAGGGACGGTGCCCTGCGGGTCATCCTGAGTAAGAAGCTTTAATAGCTCTCCAGGTGGCTGGCGAATGAACTGTGTGCCGTGTGCAGCTCATCCCTTCCCAAAAGAAACAGAAGTCTGATTCAGCTAAGTCACTCTTCAGAGTTTTACCTGCCACTGCAGCAGCTTCTTTATCCTCCCATTATATTTTGAAAAATCAGTCATCAGTCACTGGGATAAACCAGATTTCCAGTAAAGACTTTTTCTATGGAAATGTTTAAAAATACTTTAAAGTGGCAGAAGACAGCCAACTAGAACCAGCACTGAATATAAAACAAATAAAAATAGCCAGAAAATGCAAGTTTATTTGCACCATTTTAAACATTGTTTTGGTATATTGTAACCTAAATAAAAGAAATATGAGAAAAATACATGAATTATCTATAACATTGCATTTTTTAATCATGTTCCTCCAGTTTTGTTCAACCCCATAACAACATACCAATCCCTCCTTTTTATAAATTATGGTTCAGTCTAATTTCCTCTGCACCCTGGAAGTGACATCACTTAAGTCTTTTCCCGCTCACACTGTAAAGATAGATAAGTGTTAATATAGTTTCTTACCTATATTTGATTATTTTTATCCATAGATCGTCATCGTCAAGCTCAACCTTTCAACACTGTTACGCACGGAAATGATATTTATTGTAGTTTGGGAAAAAGTGAAGAATTGCCTTTGAAACATATTAATTTCTTGTTTTCATCATATCATATGTTGCTCCTAAACCTAGCTGATGTGGATTTATGGCAACTTTTAGTGAAAATTTTCAAATGTTGGACTGTTGTTAAGCCAGCCGGTGTGTTCAACCCCGTTACATGATACATTGTTATGATTTTTTTTTAATAATAACAGCAAATACTAGACTAATATTTGTTGGACTATATGCAAAGTTTAAAGAATGATTCAAAAACATTAAAAAGCCTGATTTAATATTTATTTTAAAGTGTATTTTCATGATTTATGAAAAGCGGTTTTACATTAAGTTGCCATATTTTACTTATCAGTCCAATTATTATGATTCAGACACAAATAAAATATACTTACGATTAGTTATTTTAATCAAGGGACAGGTGATCTCAGAGGAACTGGAAGAATTAGTTTAATTATGTTATAGAGTTATACTCACAGAGGAATCAAATTGTCCCATTTCGGGGTTGAATTTAAAGCAACCTAAGTAACAACGAAATTCATAATAATGTTTGGGATTTCATGCATAAAGTGGGGAAATATATTTTCTTGGAGGTTCAAAGAGTCCCTCAATAGATGCAGTGTTCAAAAACATAATTTTTTGTGGTATATTTTGAAGTAACCTGAGAATCACCCAGGTGGTAAACACCGTGGACCGGCGGCCAAACGGCGGCAGCTGCTGCTGGAAAGCCGAAGGTCGGGAGGCGCGGAGACGAGATGATTGCCGAATTAAACTTTTTCCCTGATTGTTCCGAGCCAAAGGGTGCGCGTTTCATGAATTACACAGATGTCAGGAGTCAGACCGCATCCTGCCAACTCAGTTACCATGGCGATGAGTTGCTGAGCAATTCCCCAGAGCTGAGAGAGAGGAGGTGTTATTATTTTTGAGCATCTAAAAAAATTTGTTTGTACCCCAAGCTGCAAAGACGTCTAAATCCATCTGACAGTCAATCAAACTGCGCTCAGCCTTTTCTCTTCCTGCAGACACGTCCATCACCCTGAGTAACTATTGCTGAGCTAATGAGTGGCTAACAACTGGCACCCAGAAAAGATCCGTCACTCACCCAGCTATTACAGAACTCTGTAACATGACACACACGCTGGTGTGTAACAGTGGCTAATACACTCATTAACTGTGTTTTCCTCCTTTCTTCTCGTTCTCTTGCTAACGTCCACGTGCTCACACTCTGACGCAGACCCACGGAGCAGGGCCCTGTTCTGATCACAGGCTCCGGTCCGGCTGCGCTGCTGACATTCTGGGTTTGTACAGCCTCTCATTAGCCTCGCCCTCTCCTGCCCCGTCGCTGCCCTCTCTCCTTTGTCGCTCTTTCTAGATTCCCCTTGTTCCGTGTCCCTTCATTAAGCCGTCTCTTCTGGCCTCTGCAGCGGTGTGCAGCTGCCGCCGAGCGCACACAGCCGCCTGCTGTCTGTGGTCTGTCCGCCGGTCTTTGAGCCTAATGGCTTGTGTAATGCAAAACCAGTACGAGGCGAGAAAACAGAGCCGCTGTTTGAGCTGATGTTGTTATCATGACAGGCGGCGAAACCTTACAGACAAATGAAAAAAAGAAGAGAGAGAAAAGAAGCAGAAATAGAACAACTTGTTCTTCACTTCATGCATTCTTCTCAAGGTTAGCAAATAGCAACGTTTAACGCTACCTTTATAAAGCATTTAGAAGTGGTGAGGTCAATTTGTTGTCTTTTGGTTTCAGCCAGTCAAGATGGAGTTTCATTGGATTAAACAGAGAATTCACTTTAGATCAGAAAGTTTCTGGCTGCACCAGCAGAACGCACAGAGACATTGTCACATTGAGCACATAAAAGTACTCCTTGACTTCTGGATAAAGGTAAAGTATGGGACAAAGCATCAACACTCAACAGCTGTGTTTCCAGTGATTATATAAAAGTGGAATTTGAAAATAAATTTGTTTAATAGAATAAATAAAAAAGCAATAAAAAAATAAGCCTGAAACGTTTTGGTGTTTGGATGATGTGGGGGCAGGGGGGCGGTTGTTACGGGTTGAAATTGTTTTGTTTTTTTTAAACTGCAGTGGAAACTTTTTATTCACATCAGACGAGTCACATGATCAACAACCGGATGTTTCCACTGCCACAAACCATGAAGAAGGAGACGACAGGAAGTAGATGGAGGATCAAAGTGCAGCATGTTTTTTACTGACATATTGCTTGAACAAATTTATTTATGTGATTTTAATTGTTTCTTAGTTAATGGAAACATCGCAATTGTGAAATTGACAGTAGTGGAACCTTGACGTTTGTGCACATCTGCATTGGGAACGTAGCTATAGATTATGAAGCCTGCCATTAATCTTTTTCCTTCAACATGTCCTGTCTGACACTCAGCATTGTTGTGTGAACATTAAGGTGAGGCCTATTGGAGACACATTTTCATTCTGAAAGCAGAACTTCATGTCTTTTCTTCTCAAAACTTATAATGTTTGTACTCATAACTTCTGCTCTCTCAAATTTTCTCTAAACTTGCTCAGATTTTCTCTGCTCAGATCAAATCTCCCCTTGCATACCTCTCTGCTCGCTCACCATTTTCTGCTCGTGCTTGGAACAAAAAAGTACAGTAGCCTGGCAACTTCTCAGTCAATAGAATGAAAGTGTTGTACTGGATGTGTTTGTTTCCTTCTAGTGGGTGTGCCTGTGTGGCTACTATCGGTTGTAGCAAGTCTGCTTCTACACCTGCAGAAAGAGAGGAAATGTAGAACACAGAAACCATAGCAACAAACAACATATGCATATAAAAATAACTATAACACTATCACTGAAAAGTGTGCTATGATTTTGCAGCATGATGGATTATTGCATTGCATAAGTTTGTGACTTGTGCGATTTGCGTTTTATCACAGGTTCAGGACTTGTGTATCGTTGTATCTTCTTCAGTTCCAACATCAGAACTCGGAGATTATTAAATCTCCGAATAACAAATTATTCGAACAGAATGTTGTCAACCTTTCAAATCCACAACGCAACAGCCATCAGACTCCTGTAAGTCCAACACTCCTGTCTGATTCTCCCATGAGCCTCTCTGCCTGGTGAGCTGCCCTCTCTGTTTTCATTGACGGTCAGATGTTCCACTAACTGCTTGATATCCACGGCTCCACTAGTGATGCCAACACTTATCCTGTGTGTTGCTCTTCTGGACATGCCACTCTCTTCCAAATAGAGTCAGTTACATACCCATCAGTGGTCTGCATGGGGAACTAAATTACACTCAAATTGGACCACTCTGAGCTATTAGGTGCTGGCAACGCTGCCTAATGACTCTGTGAGACACAGTGTGTGTCTGCTGACCTGCACACACTGTTTTCAACGACTGTTTGATGCTTCAAATTACTTTCCAACTGGACAGTTCCTGCTGGCTCTTCAGCTTCACTAAATTTATACAAAACTATATTCATACAAAAACATTTCAATAGACATTTCTTTATATGATTTACATGATGATTTATATGCAGCATGTATTTGCAACTCACCAGAATTACTGAGCCAGTGACAATCTGTCCTGCAAAGTGAAACAGTAGCTTAGCTGCGCATTTCTCCATTTTACCAGGCAAATATTGTTTTTCCTCACCGCATTGCGGATCTACTGAAGTGTAATGCATATACATGACTCTGAATTTAATAACTTTAATGTATTTATGGTGTGTAGACTGCTGCAGTATGCTGAATAAACTAAACCTGCAGAGAAAACAAGGCTGCGCGAGACATGAAATGACCAGAGGAAGACCGCATCCTCTGTTCAAACCAGATATTTACATACACTATAGGAAAAGGCACATGACTTTTGTTTTTTTCCCCACTGTAAAGTTAAATCACACTGGACTCTTTCTGTTTTAGGTCAGGTAGAAATACCAGAATTAATTCTGCTGTTAAATTCTAGAAAATAAGCAAAGATATTTTTCACAAAGCCACTTTGTCATGTATCTGGCAGCTTAGGATCATCGTCCAGTTGAAAAACACACTAAGAGCCACGCTTCAGGATCCTGGCTGAGGTCTTTAGATGTGATCCAATTTTTTCACATGATATCCATTCTTCATGATGTAATCTATTTTCTGAAGTGAATCAGTTCCTGTTCTAGTGAGACATCCACACAGCATGATGCCGCCATGCCCGTTCCTTAGGCTTGGAATCTTTCCTCTTTCTTTCCTGTAACTGTAACAGCAGTTATGGTCAAACATATCAGTTTTATTTTTGTATATTTGTTTCACAATCTGTGAAGTTTTTGTGTCCGTCCGTCCGTCCGTCCGTCCATCCATCCATGACTTTCCTCTCTCCTGCTCCACCCCTCAGGTCATTCTGGGAGCTGTAGGTGTTCCCATGCATCGTCCCTCCGGGCCTGGAGAACCTCCAGAGAGAGGCACCCAGGAGGCTTCCTCATGAGTCACCTTAAATAAATCCTAAATAAATCCTTTCAAAGGAGCAGTGGCACTTTCCAAACCTCAGCTGGATCCAGGTGAAGGAGCTCCTCATCCTCTCTCTAAGGCCCTCAGAGCTCAGGGCTTTCCAGGGCCTGGTAGTCCAGCCTTGGCTTCTGGGTCCCAAAAAGACATTAATCAGTGACTTTAGCATGGACCCAGAATCTGCAGGGACAGGATTTGAGGCAAAGTCTGAGGCAATGTGAATTCTGGGAATCCTTGGAAATTCCTCAGGTCATAACAAGACTGTTGGAACATGGAATATCACCATTTCCAGGGGTGGGCACTCCTGGTCCTCGAGGGCCGGTGTCCTGCAACTTTTAGATGCATCTCTACTTCAACACACCTGAGTCAAATAATGAGGTCGTTAACAGGACTCTGGAGAACTTGACTGCACTTAGGAGGAGATTCAGCTGTTGGATTCAGGTGTGTTGGACCAGGGAGACATCTAAGAGTTGCAGGACACCGGCCCTCGAGGACCAGGAGTGCCCACCCCTGATTTAGACAGTACCAGTCTGAAGAAAAGGTACCAACTCTCATAGAGCCAGAACACAAATGTGAAGAAAAATAACCTGAACCGCATAGAGTTGAGTGGAGGCAAGTTGAGCCCAATGAGTCATGATAGAACTTCCCTATCCACATAAACAAGATTAAATTACAAATTGTGTTTATCTACATCTACATTGTGTCCAGATTTAAATCACTATCTGGTAACATAAAGTGGAAGTTTCCATCATTATATCACTGAGATGTTTTACATGCTATAAAAGTCAGCTTTTACAGGAACTGGATGTTTAGAAGATGCTCAACAGTGTCAGCTCTATTCAGCTTAGTCCTGCAACACTGTTTTAATAATGCAGCAAAAGCCAAACATCCTATAAAGCATAATTACAGCAGCCAATGATTGCCCAGGTACAGATGAAAGCAGTTTGAAAATATAAAATACCACTGCTGCACAAACTAAATAATAATATTACAACCATATCGACCACATGGACTCATCCAGGGGCAATTGATATTGACCACTATTCCTCCTGACTAAATTTAACCAATTAAACATAATTTTACTTCCAGAAACTTCATAAACTCCAAGAGAAATGAGACCAAAAAAGGTTCTTTTTCTGCCTTGTTCTTCATTTCAGCTCATCGTTAGATACTAGCCTCAATCCCCAAACATCTTTACATACCAAACAGCTGCCTGTATGTAATTTAGCTTGGCGTTGTACTATTTTAACTGCATTCAACATAATCTGCCAATTACAGTAAGACCCTACAACCAGGTGGTGGTGATGCCTCCGTTTGAGGGAAGCCAGAGAATAATAACTCAGATCTAAGGAGACGGAATCCGTTCTTCAAAAGAGTCAGAGATGGAGAGAAATGCAGTAATTTATGCTCAAATGTCAACATTCATAGAAGCACTGAGGAGCGCTGTGCACACAGACACTGAGGGAGGAAGACACCAGAAACTGGATTTAGGCTTAGAGGGGGATTGAGTCAGAGAAAATAAGTGGGTTCCTTTTTCTGCAAACTCTCACACACACATGCAACCTTGTACTTCTATTGTTCAGAGGACTTTGCATTGCCTTTCATTCATTTTGGTATTTATATTTATGCTTAACCCTAAACAGTATTAGTATATTCTTAACCCAACTTTAACCAAAACTTAATTAACATAGTAGCTCTAAATCAAACAAATAGACAACAGTAGAACTGAGCGAGGGTCAGGGAAATGTCCTCACTTTCCGCAGATGACCTCAATTTATGGGTGTAAATTGTGAAAGTGGTCCTCTATATGTAGTATATACAAGTACACACACACACACACACACGCACACACACACACACACACACGCACCCCCCCCCCACACACACACACACACACACCCCTGCACACGCCCACACAATTATACACTGTACATCAAACACCCCTGGAGATGAAAAAGAACTACAGTATACTGATAATTAATGCCACATTATGTCTGTCTATATTTACACTATAAAGGCATATATAATGGGTTGCTTGAAATGGAAACCTAAAAAGTATCCAGAGGAAATCAAAACATTGGAACCAGCAGTTTTAAAGCTAATTTAGGATTACAAATTATTTCATCATTACACAATGACATTAAGTGAAAAAAATAAAAATAAGCATTAAGAACATTGTATAGGATGTGTTCCATAAAGAAGTCAAAACTTTCTAGAACAACATCAATATTTTGTTTTTTCATGAATCCACTTACAAATGAAAATAATTGATCTAGGCCACACAGAGGTGCTTTGTAAGCTCATTCACACATTGTAAACGTTTTCACAACATGTCACATTAACTTTACTGTACTTTATATGCATTTTACATGATAGACCAACACACAGCTCTTAACCATGAAGCAGGAAGCTGTGATTCTTTTGGGGGACAAAAAAAATTAAAGCATGTTCATTTATTTTTAGCCCCCATTCCTCTGTAGCCCCAAAATAAAAGCCAGTGCATTTTCATTGACTCTGTAAGTCATTTGTCATGACACCTGTGAGCGACATAATACCTTAACATAGCATTACTGATAAACACTTTAAATAAACAAAGACTCAGATATGAAATGACATAGTGACACTTTTAGTGCAAATTTGACACTTTTAATGCACTTTTGGTAATTAAAAAGTGTCATTATTTACCAAAAGACACTTCATGACAACAGTCATAACCAGTCATGAAGACTCCTTCATGTTTATGACTGTGTCATGTCAGTCGTATGCACACCCCTTCAAATAAAGTGTTACCAAGAAGGTAATTGTAAATGGAGGAAAAGAGCCATAAGTTCCTCGCTGTGGAACATGACAGTAGCAGGAAGTTTTTCTCCAACAGGGACAAAGAAACATTTGAGATGCAGAATGGAACTAAACTCGGTCCTGGGAGGAAACCTGTTAGAAACGGCAGAAGACTTGAGTGTGAGGCAGAGGTTCACATTCCAGCAACACACACAGTCAGACGCATAACGGAAGAGTTAAGATCAAAGCATATTCCTGTGATAAAACTGCCCAGTCAAAGTCCAGAACTGAATCCAATTCAGAAGTGCTGGCAGGACTTGATGTTCACACACCGTCTCCGTCCAATCTGTCTGAGTTTGAGTCGCTTTGCAAAGAATCGGCAAAAATCTGTGTGTGTGGGACACCGGTCCACACACAAACACTTTTCACTGTAACTACATCTACAAAGCTTTCGCAGTATGACCCAGGGCATTAATACAAATGCATACTTCATATTCCCAATTTTTATTTGTAAAAATCCTTCACAACTACATCACAGGTTGCCTTTCTCCAGCAGTCAGTCACCAACAGAATCTGAATCTGAACACTTCGGATAAGTGGGAGAAAACATGAATGAAATGTCTTCAGTGGAAACATTTCAGCACGGATTGAGAAGAAAGCAGCCGGGATGTCAGCATCTGTAACTCATCCACATCTCTGTGAGTCATGAGCAGCAGTCAGCCAAACAATGAACTTCCAGACACATTCAGGACTTCTCTTTCTCCTCACACACACAGGAGTGTGATTAAACGCTGCCTCCACGGCTCTTACTATTACCACTAACGTGAGACACTAAAGGCTTGAGCCATGGAATCAGGTTTATGTTAAGGCAGAAGGACCTTTTCCTTTCCTGTGACTCAGCAGCACAACTATAAATATGTATCTACATTATCTGAGTCACAGATTACCAAAAGGTTTCTAATTTTGTCTCATTCATATGACAGTTGCTGACTTCATTTTAATGTGTTCAACATTAAAACGAGATGTTAGTCTTTAATGCATTTCTTTTTAGTTTGCTGAACTGATGAGAATATTAATCCTCTACCTGCTGTGTGCCTTAAATTATTAAAGTATTGGCTTTAGTTTGGAGTTCTCTCTACAGGACATAACCATGAAGGGAAGTACAAACACGCTTTTCATTTTTCCTCATCTGAAACATGTGGAATGAATTTACTTTAAGCTCCTGTAGCAGCTCTTCCTAAGTGTTTAAAATAATACAGTAAATAATAAAATAAAGTAGGACACCCCTTCAAAAACCATGCTCACTTCTTACTCATTTCAATTACATAAACAGATGAAACTTAATCTGTCCAGATGAGTTGTGTAAGCAGTTCTCAGTCTGGCAGAGGACATTATTTTTTGTTTTGTTAAGGAGGAACTAAAATCTAATTTAGTTCTTCTGACAAATAAATCATCTTTACACATGTCTCACATTTAATGGTTCATATTTAGCAGAGTTTATGAAGTACACTAATCCTTGAGTGAGTCTAACTCTACTGCTCTGCTTCAGGATGTCAAAACTTTACATACTTGTTTCATGAATTGTATTTTCTTGGATTTGTCATTCCCACAATATGTCTTAAAAAACAACAAATAATTCTCTGTGATTTTTTCTTTCTGTGAGTTATGTAAAGAAAAACATTTGGCTTCCATTAAACTACACACTCCAACAGCTGATGGGGTTGCAAAATATCTTAAGAAATTATGGGAAAAATGAGCCCTTCAGTGTTAAAAATAATATCATTTGATTTCACTCACCAGCCAATTTATCAGGTCATCTCTAATTTTATATCATTTTGCAAAACAGACAGTTTGAATGGAAGCAACTATGAGTTTGTGGTGACTGTTGTCCACAGATTCTTACTTTTGATCAATTCATTTAACAAACGTCACAATATTCTTCAGATTCTATAATACTCATTTAAACAATTACAATTTACCATCAGCAACTTCAAAAGCAAAGAAAAGTTCCAGCTCAATCACACAAATACATCCATGAAGCCTTGGTCGTACCGTCTTCACTGTTGGCCTTTAACTGTGCAACAAATTGCTCCTGCTGAGCAAATTGATTCCAAATTAAATTCATCATAAAATGTTCAGCGTCAACCAGCAACGCATTGCTCCTGAAAAGAAGACAAGGCGACGTCGGGGACGGCTGTATGAAGACAGAGCCCAGAGACTCAGGCTGACTGAACCTGTCAGGTTAGTGACTGTCAGGATGTTGGAAGTAGTCCATAAAGTCATTTCCTCATAACACCCTGCAGGGTTACAGCCACGGCCTGTTGAGTTAAAGTGTAAAGGTGCAAGACACTATTTCACCTTAACAGCTTTCTCTGCATGGCCCCTCGCTCTGCTACTGTCAGAATACCAAACCGAGGATTACAGCTTTCTCCACGGTGCCAGGTGAATCTATTAAGGCCTGGACCTCGCAGACGTCTGGCTGGCCACCAGCCTGATGGAGTTAGGAGGATCGGAGAGAGGAATTTCAATCAGAGGGTTTGGTTTTTTTGGATGGGAGAACAAACAGAGTAGAAATTCTGAGTCCGCTGCACACATAGTTCTGGATTGTTGGCACAAACTAGCACAACGAAGTGAAGAGAAGAAATGGTTCTAAGGTTGACCTCAGCAGTGATTACAACTAATTGGTTTGTTTCCAGCAGCCACACGTCCAGTCAAGATGTGAACAAACTTAAGACAAAGAGTCTCCACATGGTCTAAGATCCCGGTTCTGATGACTTTAAAGAAAATAACCTAATAAACTAGGAGTAGTTACATACATAATTATCTTTGAAAAACATAAACCAGTATAAGGGGTTCAGTGAAGACTATTGTTTAGTGTGTATGAGCCACAGTTTATTATTTCACAGCAAATATAACAGGTCAGCTGTGGGATCATGTTCAGATTTCTAAATGCAAACAATCGAAAGCACAGACTTCAGTTTATTGAATGAACAGATAAATGTGAAAAAGCTCCAATTTTATGAAGAATTCTGCAAGGAAATGTTAGTTCTGTTGTCTTACTCTCAAAAACATTGCATGCAGTTTGTTTGTAAAGCTGTTCAATACATGCTGATTTTGATTAGTTTCTCAAGGGGCAGTATGATGTGATTTCCAGCCACATAGTGCCATTTTATAACATAATCAAGTGAATATGGTAACTTCAGTTATTAAAATATATTATAGATATCAAATGACTTAATATGACTTAAAATAAAGTTTACTTTGCACTTTAATGCCATGTGATTTAGCCTCTGTATCTTTAAAAACTCCTGCTTTTTCTAAATTTTCTCTTTCAGGAAGTCATCACAACATGGCTCCTTCATTAACCCTTTAACAACATTTTTAACCAACATTGTACTGAACTCAGCAGATGCTCAGTTCCACCAGGTGTTTGCTAATTGCTCCTGGCTAGTCTGAAGGAGCTGAGTGGGGGAGTCACAGGAGATGGCTGCTCTGTGAGGGGGAGCCTCGGAAACTGCAACTCTGAGGAGGAGCTTCGTCCTGAAAGGTGGAGCTAGGTCCACCCAGACATTATGCACAGCTGAACAGTTGCCATGGGAGACTTAAGGATTCCTCAAACATGAATCAAGGCAACACTCCAGGTGTGGTTTTGATGAGGCAATAACATGATGTAAAGCTAAAAAAAGTTGATTTTACATAATGCTGCCCCTTTAAGGAAAATACTTTATGGATGAATACCATAGCAACGTGTGAGGATTTGAGTTTTCTGTGTGTTTATTTAGGTTTCTGTGTCAGTTGAGTCTCAGTGTTGTCCCGTCTCCTCCTTGATTGATCATAGCTGTGTCTTGTTTCCTTGATTACTCTCCTGTGTATTTAATCCCACCTGTGTTAATGTTTCCTTGTCGGGTCCTTGTCTATTCTGTTGTGTCTATTATTTTCAGTCTAATGCCAGTTGCTACCAGTGTGAGAATCCTTACCGTTGCCTCACCTGTGCTGCCTGGAATTTTTACCCAGTTGCTACCAGCGTTTGAGCTACTTGCCTCTGCTCACCTGTGCTGCCTGGATTTGTTTATTCTGTTATTTATCATTAAAACATAATTTCTCTCACTTCCACCTGGGTCCACCGCTTCTACCTCAACATCCTACAACCGCACATTATGACACAGTGTTGCATGATGGTAATATTTTAACTCCACCCCAGATCTGTTCCAAACATATTGAATCATATCACTAAACTTATTTATTTTTGTGTAGAAGAACGATGACCTCACAGACGTAGTGACTCTAAATGATCTCTAAATACACAACAGACCAAAGCAAAGTCCCAAAGTGAGCTACAGATAATTCATTAAGTGAAAGACTTTGTAATACTGCAAAGATCTTTTAGTACCAAAGTCAAAGTAGCTATGTATATGCATGTGCTGCAGCTTGACTTCCAGATAAAGTCATTATAGATCATATAACACAAGCTGAAGAGACTTTTTTTTTGTTTGACAGTTAAAGTCACAAAGACCAGAGATAACTTCAGCTGATGTATAGCTACCATTAGCCAAATGCTTTGAAGCAGCTGTTTCCATGCGGGCCCGCCTCCGGCAGGCTGCTCCCTCCTCTCCACTCTGTTGTATGTTGTTATTTATGTTGGAGAGGACATGTTCAGGAGAACGCCTCGTACCCTGGGAGGTGTGAGCCCCACCTCAAGTATTTATCACGCTCCAGTGCAAGCTAGAAGTTACAGCAACCTCCGCTCTTCTGTATTTGTGCACAAGGAAACAGTTCAGCTTCATCAAACTCAATGTTTATGCCTCTTCCATTTGCACAAGGTTAGTCAGGCAGCAACGGAGCAATTTTTAGGCTTCATGTTAGAACAGCAAAGTGAACTGAAAGTGAACTCTAATATTAAGGCCAAAACAAAGTTTATGAACATTTGTGACTCAGTGGGATCAAGCGTAACTGGAGAGGCACTGAACAGAATTTTGAGGCCCTTTATCTTCAAAATGATTAATTCAGAACCTATTTGCTACAAAACTTTAAACAATAAAATAGAAGGAAGTAATTTTGAAGCCATTCTGTCATTTGTCACAATAAAACACAGTTTTGCTATTTTAAAATGAAGAAAAACTATGATAAAGTCCAGATCTTCAGTTATTTTTTCTATCAGATATAAGTAGGGTTGGCAGAGTTTAAATAAGGAAGATGAAATATGGCCGTCACTTCTTGGTTTGTTATTGATTCCACAATGTCCCAAGAGACAGACGAGCTGTGGTTTATAATAACTGACACCATGATCTCCAAAAGTATCAGGATTCATACTTAACATTTGAGATGCTTTATTACTAATTAACAGAACAATAAATTGAGAAAAAAAGCTCTGCTTTAACTCTTCATTGGCTATAAATTCTGTGTGATTATAGTTACTTACTGAATGATCAGATATTTAAAGAGGCAATGCTAGGTAAATTCGACTCTTTCGAGTTTTACATCATGTTATAATATTATTTCCTCGTCAAAATCAAACTTTGCGTGTTGCCTTGATTGCATGTTTCAGAAATCCTTTAATCTCACATGGCAACCGTCTGGTGGGACCTAGCGCCGCCTTCAAGGCGCTTCCAAGCTGTCTCTTGGTAGGATCAAGGCGGTGTTTCCAAGAAACTTCCAAGCTTCCACCTCACAGAGGAGCCCTCCCCCAACTCCCTCACTCAGCTCCTTCAGACTAGTCAGCAGCAATTAGCAAACATCTGGTGGCGCTGCGCAGCTCATTATAGGAGCTACTTCTCAGTAAAAGGGTGTTAAAAATGTTGTTAAATAGTTAACAGAGGAGCCATGTTGTGATGACTTCCTGTAGGCGGAGTTTTAGAAAGAGCAGGAATTTCTTAAAGAAACAGAGGCCCAATTTCAAAGGGTTAATTTAGAAAGTCAAATTTTATACAACGGAAGGTAAAAACCTACTTAATTGTGCTATAAAATGGCACTATATAACCGGGAAAATACACAACACTATCCTTTTAAACATTTTGTCTCTGGCGCTCTCTGGAATCTTTAAATGATGAATTAGAAACTGGTCCTGGCAACACAGAACACCAAGCTGCAGTGAGACAGTAATTCCCCAACTGTGTGTCAATCACAAACACACCTCTGCTCTTTGTGGCTGAACTCTGACCTCATATTTCTCTTCTTTACAATCAGCTGGGAAAACTTTGGTTAGTTGTGATATGAAGAGCCAGGCTCACAGAGCCAATAAGGAGGCTGAAAGGAAGAAATGACAAATTGAGGATCTGTGAAACATGATCTGCTGTTACAGACCTGGTTATCTTTGTGTCATGAGGTGTGTTTTTTCTCTTCCTTTTTTCTCTGCCGTATGTGGCGGGCATACGGCCGCCACATACGGCCAGGTGGCGGCCGTATGCCCGCCACCTGGGCGTAATTATCACAACTGTTTTGTTGCTCTTGATTGTGTTTGTTCCCAGTGTATGTAAGTTCACCTGTTGTGCCCGGTTAGTCGTGGGATCATTTGGTTGTTCACTGCCTTCTCAGTGAAGTTTCAGAAACGTCTACATAGAAATAGGTACCAGTGCTGGGTAAATAAAGGTTATTTATTTTTTTGTACTAGCTGCGTCTGGGTTCACCTTCTTCCTCTATGACTGCATCTGACACTTTGACTGTCATATGTGATCTAACTTAATACAGTATGTCATGATACTGATATGAAGTGAGAATTCATTTATTCGCATTCAGACACGTTTGCATGATGACCCAGTTATTAGTTCACTAACAGCTTACACACAGTTTCACTGATATTATCACTTCAAGAAATAATGTAACTGTATCATTCATGCTTTATTCTTATTGGCTTGAGAGTGTTAATGCCCTGTGTGTCAGGACTATGGCCAGACTAGCTCACTCACATGCAGCTAAAACCAGAAATTAGCATATGCTGCATTAAAATATAAGACCTTTTTTCAATGTTTGACATTGAGAATAATGAGAGAAACATTTTATTATTATTCCTTTCCTGAATTCAGAGGTTTATGTTTTGGGTATCCTTCCACAAGATTCAAAAACTATCTTATTCTGTCCGATTCCTCTGGACAGAACGGGCTAAGAACTGGGTCAGGTCTGTAACCGGCTTCCTCTCGTCTTTTTATTTTAGACCACAATTTCTCTCTAGAACTGAGATCAGGACTTTGTGCCAGTCCAAAACACTGACCTTAAGCCACTTGGTAGTTATTTAGTCTGTTCTCTTAAACCACCACACACCCTTTGGAAGACCTATTTATACCTCTCAGAAGAAGAAAGAGTAGCCACTGATAACAAACTAAAAATTTTATTATAATATAAAGAATGTCTAATACATTTCCTTGCAGAACCCTAAGAGTGTACAAGCAGGAAGCTTTATAGGGAATGTTCTGGAGTGGGCTGGACTGAAGGGCAGCCAAGAACAGGCTTTTAGACCTGGAGGCCAGTGGCTACAGCACCAGAAAGGACCCAGAATTAACTCTAAAGGTCTTAGTCAAAGTTGGAGACACCACCCAGTGAGATGGCAAACGATAGAGCTAAGATCGCATGACCTTCCAGATTCAGACCAGTCAACATCACCTGTTGACTCAGGTCAACAGGTGATGTCGTCTACCATGAAAATGCCACTTTGCATTTTCATGGTAGACTGGTCAGAGCAGAGTGTAGCAACTCCAATTGACAGCAACATCAATACGAAGGAAAGCAACACGCTCCAGAAACACCAAGGACTCAATAAGGTTATAGAGAATTTATGAAGAGTCAATGCCTGAGTGGAGCCAGTCATCATCGGTGCTTACGTTTTGTACTTAAAAGTATGAATCCTATGACTAACCCCAACTCCAGCATCTCAAAAATAAACAGAAGCTCTTTCTTTAGAATGTCAACTATGACGAGACTGAACTGCAAAATAAACCTCAGTCCAGTCAGAGTGCCACTCCAAGAGAAAAATAAATTTCTGTTAGAAACTTACAGTAAAAATGAAATGTTTGAGTCAGCAGCTCTAAAATGACTGTCATCTACTACACAATGAAATATTACTAAAATGCCAGCAGCCAGTGCAGCTAAACATTCACTATGCTTCTGACACCTGGAAAATATTTTCCTTCTTGAAAACTGTACTTAGCCCTCCGTCACTTACCACAGTTCTCACAGCAGAGACCTTTCTACTTTCCTACTGACAAAGAAGCAAACCATTTACCCAATTGTCTAAGCCCCAAGTTATCAACAGTTCCACTAACTTTAACACAGAAGTTCAACTGCATCATTTTCTTGGTTCACCCCTCCTACTGAGAACGATGTGACTTAACCTCTCACATGTAGCTGGCCTACTATCTGCCTCCTGGACCCTGTTCCAGGAGGATAGGGCCGATGGATTGCATGCATTGGTCCTACGGTAGCTGCAGCAGTAACACATGTGACTAAGGTTTCGGTGATACGAGGTAAACAGAACATGGCTGAGTGTCTGGTCTGAAGTCAGACTTATAGAGCATCACCGTCTGTTCATTGAGCTCAATTGGCCAATCTTAGCCACTCACATCAAATTCAAGATGCTGATGTTATCCTATGAAGTGACTCAAATCTACACTGTAAAAACATTTTGTTGAACCAACTTAGTTGAATTGCTTCAATTGGTAGCAAGTGTAACCAGGATAATTTTTCTATACTATACTATACTATACTATACTATACTATACTATACTATACTATACTATACTATACTATACTATACTATACTATACTATACTATATTTTGTTAGATTTAATTTATTTTTATTTAAAAGTTTAATTAAAATCCCCCTTTAATTTATTTAACACCAACCAGGTGAGAACAACATTGTTCTCGCGCGGGTTTGACGTCATGTGACAGCTGCACGTCAGTGTCCTAAATTGACAGCTACGGCTTATATGGCTGCTAACCGCACCTTAGGTAGGAAACGCTGTCGGACCCTGACATACAGGTAGGCTTCTGGTCTGTTCCCAAAGCGGTTTTCAGATATCTATTGTATATTCTTCAATCGTGTACCTCTGTTAACTTGCAGACGGGTGATTAATCAACTGAACGTTGTAAAGATCACGGTTGGTCAAGAGGGAACTGGTGACTGTTTGCTCGGGAGCTAGCATGCTAGCACTAGTCTCCCCAGCCTGTTGTAATTATACATCAATCTAAAGCACATTCAAATTGAAATGCTTACTGAAACTATTGTTGTGTAAAAATAGTGTTTTGCATAAGTTGCATTTAATTATTATGTAAACTCCTGCAATTATAAGAAAAACACATGTACATGTAAATTGATTATTTAGGCCTGTTTACACAGGCCAGGTGTATTGCAGATCCCCCGCTCAAGGAATGGCTGAAGGGTCTAGAATACAGCAAGGATTGTCTGGCTTCATGCTGACCAGACTGGTGAGCTAACTGTTTAAGCGGATCCGGAAATACAACACCTATTATCTGAGGAAACTCTTCCGAACTGGTTGGAGATTCATCCCAACAAGTCTTCATTGAAGGAACTGGATTATTATTATTATTTAGTTTTTTCTCTTTTCATCATCAACAAAGACTGGTTGACTTCCTTGGTGTAAGGAACTCTTTTGGACTCTAAATTGTTAACTAACTTGTATATATTGTAAATATTAATACAACTCACCAATTTTTGCACCATCTAGCTGTCTCTGTTTTTACAAATTGCCACCTCCTCCAGCAGACGAATCTAGTTTTTAAGGGATCACTTGGATTGATTTTAATTTGGATTATTTCAAATCCTAGAATGCAACACAGGTTACACAAGTAATTAAATTATGTTTATCCAACTTAAGTTATTCAATTTAGCCAACTAAAGTTATTATGTCTATCCAGCTGAATTTACTAAGTTTATCCAACTCAACATATTATAATAATCTAACTCAATTTATTAAGTTCATCAATTTATTATTATTTTTTTAACTGAATTCATTAAAATTACAAGTTTAAGTCAATCTTACTCAAATCAGTTTTCTACAAATATGGAAGAAAACTAATAAATTATTTCTTCTTTTTGGTCCAGGCAACTTTTATTTGGGAGCAGTTAGACAGGAAAGTGGGTAAAGACAGAGAGAGAAGACTTGCAGCAAAGGTCATCAGACTGGACTCAAACTTCCCAACGGCCTCATCAAGGACTGAGGTTTCCTTATGTGAGTTGTTCTTAAGCCCTGCTCCACCACAACACACTGGTTGATACAAGATCTGTCCCTGTTGAAGCTTGCGTCATGACATCACACGTAGGATACGAACTGAATTGTTTCAAGTAAAGTCACAGTAAAAAGTTCCTTTAAGTTAAGTTAGCAACTTTTAAATTAATTGAACACAAAAAGTAAGTAGTCATCACTAAACCAAATGAATTAAGTGAGATTAATGTAAATAAGTCCATAAAATGAACTACAGTCAAAAACATTTAGAGTATACTTATATGCTCTCACAAAGGCTGATGTCACAACTCGATCCCTCCAATCATCGAAGGATTGTGGGATTGCATTGCTCAAGATAATCCAGCCTTGTTTCATATATTATTTCAACACGGTGGAGTGATCCACCAAGCAGAACCAAAACAGTTGTGTCCCTGTTTGTTTTCAATAAACTCTTAAAGAACCAGAGAGCATTTCCTACTGCAGCCTATCACCAGCCTGCACAGCCATAACTCCTCTACTGCACTTCCATACATGTCAACAGTCTGACAGAGTCTAACAATCTTCATTCTAAGTACTTTATTGTTAGCTTTGGTATTAACTGCATCACTATATCCACTTTTCTAAGTTGCTTTTGGATAACAGTGTCTCCTAATGCAGAAACATGATAGTGAAAACACAATAAACTTTTAGAAACATTTTCCATTCCACAGACTGAGAGCGGCTCTCTTTCCTTCTGCCGATGTCTGCTACATTGATATCAATTACTGGTTGCCATAGCAATGACAATTAGAGTTTCTTACAATAAAAGTGATTACTGTACATCAGAGAGAAACAAATGAGTGTTAGATTTTACTAAGAAAAAGCTTATTTTCTTGCTTTGTTTGTTGAGGTGAACACACAGGAGGTTCAGACAAGTTAAGTAAGAAAGCAGAGAAGGAGGATGAGTCAGCATGAGCAAAACAATGTGTGGAGGAGGAAACTGAAAACCTGAAAACCACAAACACAAACCTGAAAGGAAAAAGCTGCAACCTTTGTGTCTGAGAATAATTTAGCCAGATTAAAAGAAAGTGTGCCAAGCAATTCAACTACAGCAGAACAGGAATTTAGTGTGTTTAAGTAGAAAGGGATTTACTTTGTAAGTTTTCCATGTATGTAGCATTAGCATATAATGTTGTTTGTGTACCCAGAGACCAAAAGGATCCACACAAATATGACCAAACAAACTTCATGTTTCCCCACAACATGAAGGCCCAAAGAGTAAAGAGATCAGTTTTAAGGATGGTTGTGTCAGTGTGGATTTTTTTTTTCATTCTACTTGATTTATTTTTGTAATCCTTCTGTGTTTCCTAATAACAGCAATAGAGTTTTATTTCTCTGAGTCAAAACTGAAGGAAACACAAACATTAATGAAGGGAAGCTGCAATAGTAAAAAAGAAATCAAGCAGAAATATTTGCTACTGACAAAATGAGAAGAAAAGGGCATGAAACATTTAGAAAAAAACTAAATTACTCATTTATTTAAGGTTTATTTGCAATTAAACGTCTTTTCTAAATCACGGCTTAGAAGGATTTCCTATGATTCATTCCATCTGGACTCAGAAGTTGGAATTGCTTTGGTGAAATACATCCACAGCTTTCCTTCCAGTTAACTCAAACGTGTCAGTTAACTTATCAGATGTTTGCGGAAAGAAAACCAAATAGGTTTGACCCAAATCTTCTTGAAAGACAATTATCCCTGATACTGACTAACAACCCTGAGCATCCTCTTCACGATACTGTCTCAGGGAGGCAGATCATCTTCAGTCAGAGGCTTCTTCAGATTCACTGCGGTACAGACTGCTGCAGCTGATCATCACGATCTATGAAGAATCGAAATTAATGAGTTACAACAACATTTAATTTTCCTTTGGAATGAATAAAGTATTTTTGAATCTTGAATTTGAAATGAGTGTTTGCAAACTTTTACATTTGAACAAAGTCGCAAAAGAAAAATCTCTTAAACGTGTTCTCGTTAAGTTTTCCAACATTTAGCAGATAGAAATAATTTAGGTAATTCTAACCGACCTAAAACAAGAGAAGTTTGGTTTGATTTAACTTCAGACAGAGAAAAAAAATACATTTTTATTTGGTATATGTAAATATCTGGTTTGGCTTGTATCAGACTAATGAGTTAGCTTATATTTTTACCATATAGCAACGAGGTTGACGAGACGTGCTAAGGTCACCATCGAACATCATTTAATACTAACCCATCTTCAGATAAAACATGTTAGGTTTGTGCTGCTAACATCACAGAATATTGACATTTTCAGTAAGTACTGATGTTTTTAGTACGTAAGTTTTCACACCACTAGTTTATGCATTGTTTTGATGTTACATAAAAGCAATGTTGGAAGGCAGGGCAGTGAAATCACTGCTCCATTTCCCATGGCTCATAATGAAAAACAATAAAAAGAAATGGAAGGCTACAAAGCTGAAATATAGCCAGTGTCAGTGTCCATGGACCATACCAATTACACTCATCCAAATGTCCTCATTTCCAGGAATCCAGTTTAGTTTGATAGCAGGAAAATAATTTGTGCAGCTTTAAACGTTCCGGCCGCATTCAGTAGAATGCCGGTTTCATTCGTTCTCCTGTTTTGATGACTTAACAGCCGAGTCCCAAACCACCACAACAGCAAGACGACCACAGGACCACAAACGACCTCTTACTGCTGCAGTGATTGGAATAACAAAGCAGGATAAGTGAATCAATGAGCGATCCTATTTGCTTTACAGTGTTTGCATAACTGCACTTTCTGGGCAAACAGGCAGTCACCTGGCTTCATGGCTCACAGAGTTTGACAGTGGAGGAAAACCCTCAGGTAAAAAGAGAACGACCGATTTGTCCCGAGCATTTAGCAAACGAGTCCTTCTGAGTACAGAACCGTTAATATCTACTTCTGCTGGCTCCCCTGATGAAGGCGGCTGGTAAATGTGGCATTAATTAATCTTTTGTTGCAGTAGGATAACCTCACACTGACAAACTGGGATCCTTTAATGGATTTTAGAAAGAGAGACATTTTTTTTTTTAAAACAAAATAATCGATGCTGGGCGTGTCGTGGTGTAGTGGTTAGCGTGACCCATGTTTGGAGGCCTTGAGTCCTCAACGCGGCCGTCGCGGGTTCGACTCCCGAACCCGACGATATTCCCCCTTTTCTTCCCCCTTTCCTGTCAGCCTACTGTCATATAAGGGACACTAGAGTCCACAAAAGACCCCCTGGAGGGGAGAAAAATAAGATAAAATAATCGATGCCACAATTATTTACATCGACTTCCACAAAGCCCATGTGACAATACAGCAGCACACCGATGCAATATAATGTAGAGAGGGAGACTAAGACAGCTATGGAAGCAGAACACTTTTAATGTTCTGTTGGTTCCAAAAAGCTCATGATGCCATGCACTCTGGGAATGAAATGCTTTTATTTTTTTCTACTTCGCCAGACCCACCTGGAGTGTTTGCTCCTGAAAAGCTGGACCTTCGGGTGAATTCACAACAGCCATGTTTAGTCAGCTTTAATCCAACTAGAAAGTCCAGTTTGCTTGGGAAGGTGTGAAACAGAATCCGATGCAGACCAAAAACACAGACTTGGTTTGGTTGAAGTGAACTCTGGTGCAGTTTGAATGTGGACTGGACAGCCGCTTCAAAAACAGGAAGTGGACTATAGCGCAGGACTTTCTGGGTAAATACCACCAAAAGAAACGTGCGAGGCTAGCGCTAGCTGTAAAAATGGGTTATGGTTTTTTGCCAAAGACAAAAGAGATTCCATGAACTTTCCTAATGCGATACAGCAAATGCTCATAAAAATATGTTGATGAAAACATGTCTAGTGTTAAGTTCTCCAGAACAATAAACATAAAACATCCACATTCACTGAGGTGTTCATACCTGGGGAATGATGGCACCTATAATCAGCTTGTGTGTCATGACTTGATGTTTGATAAAGAAATCTGTAGTCTGATGTGCCATGTCTGATTGTGTATGTACCTCAGCTCACAATCAGACCTTAAAAATTAAAAAAGAAACCTATTTTTCTTCCAAAGCATAAGTTCTTCCAATTAATTTATTAATTTTGTAACTGTTTGACCTGATAACCATTTCGCTTATATAAACTGCAATTAACAATCAAAATAATTTTTGTCTCTGTGTTGTTGCTGTGAGCAGTCCGTTATTATTACATTTAATTGCAGAGGTGACGTCACACAGTATGCGAGAGAGAGAGAGCAGTCACTGTTAAACTGGGTTTTATTTGAAATAAAGACAAAGTGATGATCAGATTTCAAGTCTTTAGGATCATTTTATTAGTGATTAGCTTTGTTAGCTTTAGCGGATGCATTAATCAGACTCTATGTGTCAGAGCAGATCCAACAGATCCAAATCCAAAGTCTTCCATGACAGAAGTTAAAAGCCTAACAGAACAAAACCCAACTTTTCTGTAATATGTGTAACCTTCCTATTATCTACTGAAGTCAGCGCCGGGTGAATTCACTTCATCAACTCAATGTCACATCCCTGAGGGAGGTACAAAGTCAGTTCCTGTGGCAGTCGGCTCTCTTTGAATCCTCAGATGGATGAAACTGCAAACAAGTGAATGAGCAGCTTCTTAATTTAAAAACAGCAAACATTCCACCTTAACCCTCCTGTTATGTTTGTTTCTGAGCTACAGCAATAATGTTTGTGGGCCAATTTGACCCGGCGAGTGTCTAATCATGCATTAGTGTCAGAAACCAAAACATTCCTCCAAAACATTTTTGTATCTGATTATTAACTCCAATACTAACCATTACAATCAATATTTGTGTGTTTTTTAATTTCTCAGAAATTAAGGATCAATGATGACAATTTACTCATTTGGACATAAAAAATGGAATTTACATTTTTACTGTCCACTGAAAAAAACCTAGACACAAAAAAATATAATTTCCTTGAAATTGATCTTTGGTAAATTTTTTTACATTACACTTTATTTTTTCTTCCAATGGGTGATCTTTACAATTGAATTTGAGACACACATACTGTTCAGGGTCAAATTGACCCGCTGATTAAAATCAAGATAAATGAGTCATGCAGAGAGTATTAATGTTTTCCTCCACTTCTGCTGTCACTCAGTGTGGGTGGAGTTTCTCCACGGGAACAGAAAAGGTTCCAGTCAAAAGTTGTATGAACACCTGCTTTCTCGCAGTTTCCTAGTGAAGTAAAGAAAATAGTGAGAAAGTGGGCTTGGGTGTGTTGGGGTGTGCATGTGTGTGTGTGGTGAAATATGGTTCATAGCTGCAAGGAAACATATAGAATTGGACATTTTTTAATCTTTTTTTGAACTTTAACTTGACTGCCAGGTCAAATTGACCCCAACAGTATCTATGTAAAAAGTAGACGCGGGGGGGTGCAAATACATTTTCAATTTATATGTAGAGTGCACCTATTAAGACAAATAGAAAAAGTTCCATGCAAAAAAATACTTCCAACAATTAAAAAAAAATAATTTAAACTTTAAAATGGGTCAATTTGACCCAGAACATAACAGGAGTGTTAAAAAACACTTAATATTAAGTTCCATCAAAATGTCGAAACTTAAAAGACAATGAATAAATACTAAATATTCTTTTTTTTTTTAAAGACCACTGAAGTGGACACTAATGCATCATAAAATACAGTATCAACTGCTGGCCATCTGCTGCAAATGCAAGAAATATTTTTTGTTAAATATGGCCAACAGTCCCACCTTCTATTGTAGACCAGTGGTCCCCAATTGGTGCCGGGCCGCACAAGAAATAATTAAATATTCCCATGTTATGTACTGAATCTGGAGGATCTTTTATTTTGAAAATCCTTTAACCGGATTCTGTCGGTTACGTCTTGCGCAGCAACATTGAGACCGCAAACAGCACCGGTTTCGGTCTCCTCCCTACGTGCAAACGCAATTTGATTATGCTTATGAAAATGTCTCATAAGGCGTGAATATGAGGAGGCAACACAGCGAACAGAGAGAAAGCAACGGCCTGAGAGTCACAGTGCTGTTACTAAAATCAATATTTTAATTTCTTTGGCATTTTTCTGTAATTATTCCTTAAACTAGCAATGGATTTACAAATTCACAAATTATAAACTAAGTTTCAACTAAGCTTTTGATAAAAGCTGCAGTCAAGTGGTTCACGGAGCAAATGTTAGGCGTTTTGACTTTGTGTCTGTCGGACATCTTGAAAGTGTGCTTGATGTAAACAGAATTCAGCAGCCATGACAAATATTCTGTCAGCCAGTTATCAACAATATTCATTCAATATTCTCAAACATATACATTTAAAGAGTAAAATCAGGGAACTGATCCTTTTAAGTGGTCTTTTATTTTTTTAGGTACCTTTATTATGGCACCATATGCCTGGAAAACTCATGACACCCCTTGAAAGCATCGACATGGCTGATGTTATGCTGATATACTTACTGTTGTGTAGTTGCATCATTCAGAACAGAAGAGAGTTGCGGTCTTTGAACAGTGCTGCTGAGTATCCTGGTGTCAGACGTTTCCGATGGCAGAAAGGAGGCTCCAGTAACCTGTTGAACCTCAGCCTGAGGAGCTGTAGCTTAGCGGTGAGATGAAGAAGAAGCTGGACTGGATGCAAAAGCTCTCAGTGAGGTGATTCATCTCTGTTCAAATGACCTTTGGTCATGAGATACTCAGCAGGAGAACCAGATCCGTGGTACAAGCAGCAAAAATAAACTTCCTGTGTGGTGTGCCTGGTCTCGTTCTAAGAGTGAAGATGATGAGGTCTGTCCTCTCTGGACAGCTTGGAGTAGATTTTCTGCTCCTCAGTGTCAGCAGAGGGAGCCCAGCATCTGATTTCACCCTTTGGAGATTTTCTGGCTCTCCTGTTATGGAAGTAGACGCAGGACTTGCTTATGGGTCAGGATTCAGTCTTTGACCACAGACGACAAGCTGGTGGTTTTTATAAACAGATTTTTGTGCATTTTCTCACTGGCAGTACTCTGCCTTCTCATTTCTAACTACTGTATATGTAGAGATGCTTTTCTAGGCCATTTTTTACAGCAGACACTGTTTGCTCATTAGTGACCTCAGAATGAGGTAAGTACAGCATGTTCACAATTTAATTCCAAATTGCATCTTTGTGTTGCTTCATGCATTTATGTTGGGCTCATATCGTAAAATTTGTCCTAAATTTTATTTAGCTGAAAAAATGCTAACTGCTAATTACGAAGCAGCTTGCCTCTTGCAGTTTTCTCACGCAGTGCGTCTTCCTTTGATCGTGTGCAATTTGTGCCATAACTTGATGACATCATGAAGTCCTCTACATGATGCACATCAAGCACAAAACTCAGACTATAACATCCATCATCGTCCTTACTGGTGATATAACTTACAGTGACGTGGCGACACAGCCAGTGAGAATAAATCACAGCATTGATCTGAAAGCAAACATGCAGTTCCTGATTAACAGTTTCTGTGCCGTTACCCCTCAGAAGGTGCTAATAAATGATTAACGCCTCCTAAAGCGCTGCGACTAAATGTTGTTTGTTCTCTTTCTCTTTCTGCAGGTCTAGAGGCAGACTTCTATGGCGTTGACCTGTGTTCTCTTTGTACGTATGGTTCTTTCTCTCCTTTATTTCCTCTTTAAATCTATCTCCCTTTCCTTTCTCCTTTCTTTTTCTCATCTGTTACATTTGAAATAAACTTAAAGACAAATTGCTAATAAAGTTTCACATACATATGGAGTGGAGCGTCACAGTGAAAGCAGCAATGCTTCGCTTGTAAGTCTCTTGGGCCTCACCTAGAAGGACAACGGCTCTGAGCTCCACACCACCAGACAGAACATATTTTAAAAATAATAATAATAATAATAATAAAAATCATAATCATTGATGGGAGTTTTAGTTGACATTTTGCAGTTCTGTCATCTGATCAGTTTTCCTGACTAAGTCAAGGTAAAAAGGTCAAGCAGATTATGCGTCTTATTAAGTAGCTTTAAAATACACAACACATTGTGAGTGGTTAATGTGATCAATTAATGTCCAATGTGGTAATAGCAGTTTGCTGGATAAACACATTGAAGTAATGACTGTCTTCATGGCTTTAACAATGCATTTACTAAAAGTGGAGCACTGCAGAAGACTGCAGTGTTGACTTTTGAATTATTTTGCGGATGAAAATGCTCATCTGTGATTTTCTTTGTACTTGGATTCATGGCTGCTATTTTCCTTTTTGCCAGATGAAGGTGGGATTTGTTGCAGCTGATCATTTCAACAGCTCAACAGGACGTGGACGTTTTGTCTGACTCTATTCACGGTGATTCACGCTTTTTCAGCAGGAAATGCATCTGGTCTGCAGGCGGGCCAGTCAAGTGCACACACTGCGTCTATGAAGCCACGCTGCTGGAAGTGGATGGGAATGAGGCCTGATATAACAGAACGCCGTCAGGGAAACGACTCCGGCTTGATGGACGCAAATGCTTTCCTAAAAATCCAATATGCATTTCAGCCAGTCTGAGGACCGACACGCGCTACACGTCCGCACCTTCACTTCACAGAAACATAGATTCTGCTCTTCGAACGAGGCATCTAAAGTCTAGTTAAAGGGAAAAAAAAGAAACGAAAATTACGAATGTAAACAAGCAGCTTTTGTTATTTTGAGAAAATATGATGAAATCTTAACATTTGGATGTTATATTTTGGAATATTAAGAACCAGGAGCGTCGTGAAACCAGTATGACTGCTGCAGCTGAGGTACTTGCCAATACTGAGTCACATTTTCAACCACAAATGATAAAACATGTTCAGTCCGAGTATTTTAAGGATGTCAAAGTTACAAATGGCCCTGTGAGTCACAACATACTGACACCTAAAAAATGTTGCAATATCATGGTACAATGCTAAGGTGGTTTACTTTTCTGTGATAAGTCAGAATCACAACTGGAGTTCCTAGAGGATTCACCTTCCAAACATGTTTATTCAGCATCTATATGTTAACTCAATGCAGGAGAAATACTGCATAACTTGCAATTGATAAATCTTGCTATAGATTCAAAGGTTCTGGGCGGAAACCTTTACTGGGTTTACGGCGGTTTCTGGTGCGCCCATCAATCTGACACTCAGTCTAAAAGCACCGTTTCACCGTTTTTACTGTTACATGCAAAAGTTCAGAGCTGGAGTCTTTGAAAATTGTTTCCACTAGTCCTGTAAATCTGAGGAACAAGCGCCGTATGCTAACAACAGTGGACAAATGTTTTAATTTCAGCTTCAAAAAACCACCTGACTTGATGCTGAAAAAGATGATTGTCATGTTGAAGTTGTGCTAAAAGGAGTTAGCAATTCCAGCCTAAAATAGCATCTGAATGCTAACCAAGTAGCAGCAGCACAGACACTAACACTAATGTCAGAGTTCACATTTCTAAAGATGTTCCATGAATGATCAGGAAACTACAGACCCTGCAATGAACTCCATTAAAAATCCAGAATCCCACCATTAAATTGATCATTTTGCTGTTTTTTCTTTTAATCTGCTTTTACTTTCAGATTTTCTTTCTTCTTGATCTGTACTGCTTCAGTGAAAACCTTTGAATTGTTCTGTGTACAATAAATAAATAGTGCCATACAAACGAAGGCAGAAATGCAGAACACTCATGAATAGATGGAGTTTTCTTACAAGGACTAGAAGAAAGCAACATGTTTCCTGGCAGAACAGCTTTTCCTCCACACTCACACCGACTGAAAGGCTCCAGGCTCTGATCTGTTTTCACGTCGAGGTGCAGAAAACCACTTTTCATGGGGCAATAGATGGGCTACATTTAAAGCATTGTTTACAGCTATTTTATTGTCTATGTTACTATCTTATTTTATTAATGCATTGTCTTGCTAGAGTGTCCACACCTTTTACAAATTGTGTCCAACAAAGTCAATTTACTTTACTGGGACTTTCTGAGACAGGCCAACACAAAGTAATGCTTAATTGTGGAGCATAAAGTAAAAACTCATACATGGTCATCAGACTATTAAGCTTAGAAACGTCCATTTTAATGCTGGTGTAAAATGTGTAAAGGGCACATTGTAGTCTGGTTGTAACAAAACTCATAAATGTTCAGTGGGTCTGAATACTTTTGTAAGGTACTCGTCCTGTGAGCTGTGGCTTAAAGCTCAGTGATTATGTTTCCTCATCTCTCTACACTGAAAGTCACCAGTATGAGAGAAGACAACAGTGGGTTTTGTCTTTCATTAGGGGAAGGTAATGTTAGGATACCTGGAACAAACAGAGAAAGGAGGTCACACAGTCGGAGGGAAGCTGCCCCTCCTTACATACAGACGTATACAGTAGATCTAAGCAAACAGCAGGTTACACTGCAGACTGTAGAGCAGAGAGCCAAAGCAGCTGTTCCTGATGTACGGCTGCTCCCAGCAGTGTGAGGTAAACCCCAACCCTTCCCTCCGCTCGGTGTGCACTTCTGTCAGAGAGAGACTCCACACATCAGGGGGATTGGATGAACTGCAGAGAGGAAGCAGAGGATGGATGTGACCGCATTGACAGCAGATAGACAGCTTCCCGACTTTGCCGCAGCTGTTTGTGTTGTAGGAAAGCGGCTGATTGTGCACTTTTCTCCCCCAAAACAATGAAAAAAAAGAAACTTAAAGCTAATGAGGCACACTCTGCAAGAGGCTGCCACCCGTTTGCACGTGTAGGCCTTGAAACATGAGTGCCGGTGACAGACAGTCCTCGACATTTCACTTTTCCTCCGCGTGTCCGCACCTGCTCGTCACGCCGTGATTGACGGATGTCAGCCCGGAGCGCAGACGGTTCGCCGGAAACCCGCCGGGCCACCGCAGCTCTTGTCACCCCGGCGTCACCGCCACGTCTCACCCGCTCAAAGGCTCGTCGTTCAGCTGGACGTTTTCATCACGCTGCGTAACAGTTGCCTTGCGTTGCATCAATGGCGCACTTTAAGACTGACTGTTGTGGGTCCATGGAGTTAAAAATAACGCGAACTTGCTTTTAGCCACAATCGACAAAACAGGGAGATTCATACTGAATTCAAGTTGCTCCGCAAATTAGAGTTTGAGAAAACGCCACTGGAATGTCTCCATTCCCACAATGTTAGCAAAAGGACGGCAAGCTGGGGGAAAAGGTAAACACAAATAAATGATTTAAAGAGTCTTAGCTACGTACGCATCAGTTCAACACTTTTTACTTTCAGTCAGTCTAACAAATAAACAATTCATGTAAGATTCATGATTTTTTTTTTTTTTGAAGAACCGCTAAGAGTTCATGCTGGCTTTGTTGTTGGCATGTTGTTCTGTGTCCCTTTGTCTGGCGGGCCTAAGCCGACGGGTGGGCCGGGAGCGCCACATAACAGAACAGAATATTCTTTTGAAGAAAACCGTATGGCATTAATTATTCTGGGTAAATGCTTGATCCTGCATGATGTTATTGTTAGCACTGAAAGGTGGCAAAGCCTCGAGGAAGAAGCTGGAACAGAATGCTGATTTGGGAGTTTAATTAAAGAAGAAGGATCTGGAACGTGACGGTGGAATCTGAATGAACACAACAAGTTTACAAGCTCTGAGTAAAAATACACACCTTTTCCCCTCAGCGTCTGACGTTAAATCAGACCAAAATTCTCTTTTGTTTAGTTCAGTTAAAATGACTGAAATTGTTTATTTGCCAAATGCCATTTTATTCTAAACTTTCTCTGAACTCAGATGTTTACATGCAGAGTTATTACCATCACTAGGTGATGGTATCACAATGACCACATGTGATGGTGGTAACATCACCATCACCACATAGGATTTTTCTTCCTGGTTGATGTCTAAAAAAATGTGTGTCTTTTTATTCGGTGTATGTAAACTTCTGGTTTCAATTGAACATTGTAGAGTGTGGAAACTTTCCAACGTACCTGAAGCAACGTGGATTCTGTTCTCTCCACTCTTCCTCTGGACTAAGTTTCAAAGTAAAAAAAAAAATTCCTAAAAGATGACTTTGGACACTGAGCAGTCCAGTCCTGTTCAGCTCAGGTAAAAACTCAAAACTGCAGTTATTCCTATTATTTCACTCTTTCATATCACATTTCGTCCTCAACGTTCCACTATAATGCCAGGATGCAGCACTCCCTGAGCAGTTTGCATTTTCAGCAGTGACCTTTGGTGGCTTCCTCTCCCTGCGGCTGTTGGTGAGAATCTGTAACGATGCTAATCTACAACATCTGTATTGTGATATAGTGATAATCAGTCAAAACTATTTTAATTATTTCACCTTAGAAGTAAATGAACTTCAACTCCATGATATTTGTTAAGCTTCACCGTCATGTTAACTCTTTTACAATCCTAATCACAAGTATGTCATCTTACGCTTTTGATACTGCTGGGGAACAATGAAAACAATGCTTTAATAACCTTCATAAAAGGACAAAACTGTCATCTTGATGGCTCCACAGCCATGCAAGGTTTGAAACTACAATGGAAAACTGCACTAAACTGCATTACCTTCACTTGATGTCATAAAGTAATGACAGCTTCTGAGAATACAATAGACATCAGGGTTACCTATTAATGTTGCTTCATAATTAAACAGAAATGAAAAGACTTTCACAGGAAAAGCACGGGGGACTTCATAGAGTACTCTGCTGTAAGTCACTGGCGCATGAAGTCGTGTTTAATTGGCTGGCTGTGACCCTGAAAATGTTTCCCCTGATTAAGCCCACGCGTTAAAGGAAGAGTCAGAGTGGGACACAGCAGACTAATTGAGACGAGTTACTGAAACGATTCGCCCTGGATCTTCCATCATATAAATGAAGCAGTAGCAGTACTCGCTGTGACCTGCACGTTCTTTAATTAATTTAGCCAACTTTACAATAATTATCTTTAGACTTCTGCGGCAATTTACTGTTTTCGTTCCAGAGGAGAAAGAAAAGTAAGTTGTGAACAAACCACTTTAATTTCAAAATGACTCCTCCACCTGGTCGCACAGATACAGAAGTGTTGGTTATGTTTATAGGAATCAATCACTTACTTTAGTCAAAGCTATCAAAGAACATCCAAGATGAAACTTTTTTCCTTTCATTATCTTTATGCTGTTTTGGATTAAAAGGGTCTGCTTAAAGTCTCGGGTGTGTTTCATGTGTTTTGGTCTCATTTCTCAGTGAGCATCTCTGCTGTGGAGTTAAAAAATGGAATTCAGTTAAATGAGTGTTGATCTTTATGTCCAGTCTCCCGTCTCTGTCATGCGTACACTCACTCACAAAAAACCCCAAACATTAACCTGAAGAAGGAGTGGCTCTGCAACACAAGCTGCTGCCTCTGGAATGGGAGGAGTGACGAGTTTTATCAGTTTCTAGAAGATCTGACAGTGGGTCAAAATACTGGCACAAGAAAATGAACACCATCACAGAAAATCATGATTTGTATTTTTTTAAAGTTAATGTATAATTGTGAGTTTGCTGCAAATTTTCGACAAAAAATGGTGAAAAACTTTTTTAATCTTAATTTTAGCAGGATACAACCACATTGAGATTAAAAACCCCTTTTTCAAGGGTGTCCTGTCACATTGTGTTCAAGTGACTCCTAACTCCCACCTGCAGGTGGCAGTATGTCTTACTTCTACTTCCTGGTAAAACTTCTGTCATCAACATTATTATCCTCTTGCTTCTCACAACACTCACCAGCAGGTTTGTCCTGCATCGTTTGGAGGGGGAGAAGAAACATTAATAAACACTCTTTAATCTTACCTGAGTTGTGGTCTTGAGTTTTGTGTCTGAATATTTCAAAATCATGACAAACACCTAAAACTGGCTGAACTGACCAGATTCACATGTGTCGAACTTTTAGAGATTCTCAGGAATGTGAGACAGGAATGTGACTGTCTCACCGAATTTTCCCCAAAGTGCTGAGCATATTTATTATATTTAGTAATCAGGTTACAAAACACGTTATTTTAGTTGTGTCAGTAAAAGTGACTGGCCCAACGATTACACTGTTCAACAGTCAAAAAGATTGTCTGGGGTTTTTTGACTGTTTTAGGGTCATTTTGATGAGCTGAGTCCAAAAATCACATCGGTTTTGCTCAACCAGGTCAACTTTCTGAACTATGGAGCAACATGAGCATCAAAATGCATGACTTGTTCTCACATCTGGATCGGTTTCCTGACAATCTGGATCAATGAGTGATGAGCAGGAGGAGAGACTCCATCAGGACAGAAAAGAGACACAATGAAGACGTAATGTTCAATTCACATGTACTTACCCTTATCATTTAATTTGCAGAAATCCAAGTTTGTAACATTTATTTAATACACTGTTAGAAAACTTTTTCTTTTCTCCTGAAACTTTTTTTTGGATGAGAAATATTAATGGAAATTAACTGATAATGTCACAAAAATGTCATCAATTTAGTCAGAAGACTGAATTTCTCTAAATCAAATTAGAATGAAAACCATTGGGAAAAATGGATGCCATTTTTGGTGCAAAGGGATCCTAATTCAGTTGAAAAAACGTAGATAACTTTCAAAAATTATTTTTTTGTTACTTTCTGGATTTACTCCTCCACAGCCTTAATTTATAGTCCAACATTTCCTGAATCAGCATTAACTGAAATTGCTCCCTTTCAGCAAAACATTTTCTTGTTACATTACTTTTCACCATTTCATTCAGAAAAAAAAAATTGTAAAGTACTTTGGAGCACATCATGTTTATGATGGAGCTTATGATGACCCGAACATTTCACGTCTTTAAATGAAAAATGTTAAACAAACCAAATTTCATGGTCTATTGAGAAGCACTGTTCTCCAATAACTCTGAATGATGCAAGCTGCTGCAACAGGCTCTAGTGATTTCCACGCCTCACTCTTCAGGACTGAGGGAGAATTTCCCCTCTTTGAACTGAAACTGGCTTGGTTTCCTCTGACTTCTCAGGCCGGGCCTTTCTGCTCCGGGCGAAACTTTCTCTCCGTTTGAGCGTAGGTCTGTGTGTGTGTGTGTGTTTGTGTGCGTGTGTGTATGTGTGTACTTCACAGTTTCACGGCTGTGACCAGGTTCTCACAGCACTGAAAACACTTCACTTCCATCATGACAGGCAAAAAGAAAGCAACATTTTTATTGTCTGCAGCAGACAATAAAAATAGTTGCCAAGTAAGTAAACTCTAATCACCTCAAGTTAAATGAAGGAAACATCCTGACAGTAATCAGCCTCAGAGTCCAGTTACTTTATTTGGATGAAGCTATCCGCTTTATCCTCGCTGTTATCTCAGAAAACTTCAGCTGCTTGTTTAGTTTATTGACCTCAGCTGGATTTGTTTCTGTCTCCTTTCTTTAGTGACACTAATGAAGAGCTCTGCAAACAAATGATTCTTTTAGTGTTTTCTGTCTCTGAGTTTCTTCCTGATAGTGAATGAACTTCCCCAATTGATTTTTCCTACCAAAGAGCTAAACTGATGGCGTTGCTGAGCGGTGGCAGGAGCACTTTGAAGATTCCCTTCATCCATTTTCCATGAGGTCTCAGAATCTGACACCTCAGGGAACATGAGTCCATTGCTATGGCACAGGTTGCGGGAACACCATGCTACTTTGGCAACTTGCCAACGTAGCGAGGTCTCTAGAGAGCAGAACTGATTTGTTCTCATTTCTCTCATACGGTTCATCGCGAGTTCAGCCTGAACTACGAGCCAGGAGTCTTTGTCCAAATGAAAAACGGGTCAGACTGCTTCTAGGAGACAAACCCCTTTGAATAAACCTTGAGATCCAACATCAGGCCTCAACAGAATCAAGTTTGTCAGATCTCAGGTCTGACTGCGTCTGGAGAACACTGGCTGTGTTTCAATCCTATTGTCATGTGAATTTTAAGCAAACTTTTGAAATGTTGCAAAAAGAACAAAAAAACTAACCAAAGTCATAAAGGAACCAGTCCACGCTTCAAACAGCCATTTTGAAAGTTTTAAAATGGTAATCTTTGTGTTTGAATTCAGAGTAAATTTGACCTCAAAGGAAACTCAAAGCTGATTAACACACCGTCTTTTATCGGCTAGTCACACGCTTCTGTTATTAGTTTTGGCCAATAACAAATGAACACATGGCTAATTTGCATCACTAACACTTTACCCTAGGCTGTAGTTGGGGGGGAAAAATGTCAGGCCAGGTTTGTTCACAGGTTTAAGTGAATGCTCAGCTATATTTGGCCCACAGCTGGCACAGATAACTTTTATGATAAATGCTAAGAGGAAAAGAATGAGAATTCATAACACCGTGCAACTGCAAACAGAGTACAATGCATAGATGGATTCTTTAGCAGAAAGAGAACATCAGGTCTTAAAACCAACAGGAGTAAATCCTTACATTGGAGACGACAACATCCCCCAGGAAGACATCGGTGAAAAGAAAACATGGCAGGACTACTTATATGACTAGAGGAATTAAAGTCTGCAGGAATATTTTTCAGTTTCTCAGGGCAAATTGCAGAGCTTTTAGAACACTATTACAAAACATAGCATGTCAGACCTGTAGACCTGTAGGCCAGTCAGACCTGTAGGTCTGACCTGTAGGTCTGACTGGTCTTAGAGTGTAAGAGTGCCTCGTTAATGATGGTAACGAGGCAGTGAGCAGCGCTGCACCCCACTCTGACAAACTACATCTAGTAACTAACACCAACAATAAAATAATTATTTACATTGAGCTTTCTTTGGGCTGATAGAAAACATTGTCCAACTGTTTGTAATGATTATTTTCTTCTGCTTACCTGGATGGAGGGATGGCAAAGTGACCTTTACAAAAGATTTTGTTCTTTTGAATGGCTTTAACTGGAAATGTAGGACTGAAGTCAGTTTAAAAGTCCCATTCATTGTTTTTTACAATGTTGCCTGACATTTAATGTAATGTAATGTATAGTGTAATAAAGTAAAATGATGTAAATGAACAGCCATGTTAATATCCTGTCAGATATCAGGTAGTTGATCAGGTTTGGGGGCAGTTTTCTGAAACGTTTTCTCCATCATTCTATTTGCAGTGTCATCATTCAAATGTCATACATTTTTTCTTTTTTAAAATTATTATTATTATTATTTCTATGTGTTTGACTTTATTAGAAAGTTTGGAATCCACGCTCTTAAAATGCCTCCAGGGAGACTTGTTCCTGGTTTTATGGCTAATGTTTCTGTAAAAGAACAAGATCTGAACCAAAACAAAGAGAACTGCATATTTAACATAAAACTAATCAAAAATTCACAGCTAAACTTTAAAATGCTGAACACTGAGCTTTGTGTAATGAGCTAGGTTCTGGGCCAAAGCTATCAACATTTGCCTAATTTACAAAAGAGCGAGCATGTCCCGTCACAGCGGGGGTCCGCTAAATTAGCCCCAAACAGTTCAGGCGAAATAACAATGAAAAATATATGTATTAATTAAGTAGGAAACAAATTGCAAAACAATTTAAATTAAATGCAGTCAACCAGTCAAGTTTTCTGCCTCATTTATCAGGATCATTCTGATTTCTTACGATCATATTTTTGATATTAAAAATATTCACACATATTGGTTTACAGTTTCTTTGTCTTAAAATAGGAATGAGTAAGTCACATGGCTTCCACTGAGGTTGTAGATTTTAGTAGAGATATTCCAGTCTGAATATTTTGATATATATTTAGGAACATGTCAGTGTCTGTATGGATTACAGGAAGTACTGTACATAAGAAAAATCTACTGATCTATTATTGTCATTGCTGTGGTATAGAATGTAATGTAGTAGAAGAAAAAACTATAAAACAAAATCCATCAGGAATATGACACAAACTGATTTTGCTTTTTTAAAAATTTTTTTTAATACATAAATTCTGGTTCTTTCTCTAAATAAATCTTACCTGAAGTGTCATTAATGACATATAAAATGGCTGATTGTAGCGATCCGAAGAAACAGTCAGAGTATAATGTATAGCAGCCAAACGATGGCTCACAATTGTGAAAGTGAAAACATAGTTTTTATGTTCTGAAAACAATGCGGTGCATTTTGCTGTAGATGTTCTACAGCTTTGGTGGCATTGGGTAAGGCATAATATCAGACATTAGTCATTTAAATCTTCACTACCGGAAAAAACCTTTAAAACCTTAGATAAATTGGGCTATACTCAGTATTTAGGTTCAAGGCTACAAAATAAGAATCCATCATTAACCCTTGATGTTGTTTCCGTGTTTTATTTAATTTTTGCAATACCTTCACTGGGTTGACTCACATATTTTTCAGCCAACATTTTATCGGCTTTTTGAAACTGAACGCAAATATTTTCCTCTCCAAATAAAACCTACAATTGCCACCCAAAAAGCCAAATTTCCATAAACAAAATGGTAAAAACAATTCAAAACATCATAAACGTCTAGTAGTTTGGTGACTATTGACTTTGTAATTACAATGGTGAAATCCACTTCAGGCAGGAGGAAAGCAACTACTGGAATGGATAGATCTGCAATCTAAACTGCATCCAGAAATAATTATTTACTTTGATTTATGTATTATAAAGTGGAACTAAGAGTATAATTTATTAAATCTATTTTAGAACTTTTACAAAAGTAAAAGCCAAACATACCTCTGGACAAACTCACTAAAGCAGATCAAAATGCCAGCGGAATATCAGAGTTTCTGCTCTCATCACACTGGAGTAACTTTCATCAAAGTCTTTGATCCACAAAGCCTTTAAATCCTCCCAGAAAATACTTTAAATCAAGTCAAATTCATAAAACCATGCATTTTTTATGCGTACATATCCGTTATTTTAGATCATACTCAGTTCATTTGGGTTAGATTTATATTAAAACAATTCACAACAAGGATAATCTCTGTGATTTAGTTGAGCGGTACTAGCTTCTTTCTGATTGAAAAATGGCATCTATTGTTATTTTAAGAGTCCAGCTTCATCAGGCAGGAGTTTATCAGTAAGAACTGAAGCTGAACTGTTTGGATAATATTTTTCTGTTAATCAGATGGTAGTTTTTAAAAAATCTAATTTACTAATTTTGTTAATAATGATCCTATGCAATTAGTTGTTCACTGTCGCTATTATTGTAGAAAATGGGGTTATAAGGAAGCTGAGCCTCAACTTGGTCCTGTTGAGTAAATATGGTAAACATTATTTCACTTATAGCAAGTCATTTTTTCCTTGTTATAGGTGAAATAATCTGCCAGTGGATATTAGTTAATCAATATTAAGGATTTATTGATATAAACAAGCTCCTATCTTGCTGAAAAACTACTTTCAAGTTAGTTTTGTTTAATTTCAAGTATACTAAAATATTTGCACTAGAAACTAGACCAAAAATGCTTTGTCAGACTTTATGTTTGCACAGTGCAGCTCTTCCTCTCTGCTGTCAGCATCAGTTTCCTGAGGTGAGGCTCTCTTTCCTGAAATCAGAACTTTGTGGTAAAGTCTCAGCTCTTAGGAGAATCTTATGTTACCACAACAATGAATTTCCAGTAAAGGTTAGGGAGAAATGTTTCATAGTGATTTTACAGCTCTTGGAGCCAGAAAGGGATTTTTAAAGGCTGTTCATTTTCTGGTGTAGTAAACTGAATAAAATGCAGATGTTTCTTCCCTGCGACAATCTAGCAAAATTCCAGTTGGCACATTACACATCCGAACTTTTTCACAATTTTTGCCTCAAGAGTAATATTTATATAGCGGTTCTAATGACATTAATAATTGCGTTTGGTTGCATTAGCACTTATTTCATGACGATGCGGCATTCAAAGACTGTCAGGTACCCAAGTTCTATTTCCAGCAACTGTTTCTGAGCAGCAAAGCACTGAGCAGACCGATCCTCCTGATGAGGGGCAGCACATGACGCCGTAAAACACTGAGGGGAATCTGGATGAACTGCATTCAAAATACAATCAGACAGACTGTGTGACCACACCATCAGAGGATCAATATGCTCTGCTCTCAGTGAGAGACAGAAAAGCAATGTCATCTCATAACACGGAACAGAAGAAATCAATCAGCAGAGGTCCTGTCATAGACTGTCTGGCTTTAGTCACTGAGGATGAGTAGCTTCTGTGAAGCACTCAGGAGGAGGAACATGGCCAAATCCAAAACGGTTAGCAGTGATGTATGGCCGTTCGGTTTTAACAGAGGAATCGCCTCTCTGTGACGGAGAAGTTTGGACTTTTTCCCAGTGAGCAAAAGATGGCTTTCCAGCATTAGCGTTATGTGAACAGAGGCCCCCAATAGTCCTTTGGTAATATTCCTTACCTGTGTCTTTACTTGCACCTTAATTTGTGATTTTTTTGTAACAATAAGACTTTGACTATGAAAATGTGGAAAATACACAGACATCAGCTGGACCCTATATCAGCTTAACCAGATTTACCAAAAATGATGATAAATATGAATTTGAAAAAAAGTAAAATTTTAAATTAAATCAAAAGTTTAATGGTGAATCGTTTACATTTATCTTCCATTCGCACACACATCTGACAAAATGCATATTTTTTGACTACAAACCTCTTTCAACAGTCGGCATGCACTCCAATATTGGTGTTTTTGTTTGTAGAGTGTGTGTCAATAGTGTTAATTTGATATATTATTTTCTTATTTGTGTCTGTGGGTGTAGTAACTGAAGACAAGCAGCAGGGGGAGTATTGTGTGAGTCACAGTCATAGCATAGAGCAAAGAGAGAAAGCTGGGTTTTCGTAAGATAATGCAGAGCTTTGACTGACGTGTTCAGCTTCACAGATAATCTGGGGTGTGATGCTAATTGTGTAAAGTTTTATACTAAATGTGTGAAGAGCTAAAAACAAAACCAGACCAGGCTGGAAACAAACTGGAAATGAGAACTTTCTTCTCTCAGGCAGAACAGTGAATGTGTGTCATGGGACGAGTTTTCTGCATGAAAATAACTCCTCAGTGCACCTCAAAAGTTGGCCTTTGAACCTCAATGCCTTCAAAAACCACTGTGTGTGTGTGTTTGGGTGTGTGAACTTGTACATATTATACATATAGAGGAGCACTTTCACCATGTTCACCCACGAAGAAAGGTCATTTGCTGAAAGCGAGGACATTTTTCTAGTCCTCAGGGTTTTTTTTGTTTTCTTTCCAGTTCTTCTGTGATCTACTGGTTAGATTTATAGGTGTGGTGTGAATTAGGTTTTCGTTAAAGTCAGAAACTCACTAGTAACACTTTGAGTTACTAAAATGAACAGAAGACAATTCAAAGTCCACAGTTTAATAGAAGTACCAGGATGTGTGTGTGGTCAGCCCACACGTCTGAGAAGACTCTTGTGACTAAGCCTGTCACAAAAAGCAATGAATCAATTAATTGCATAATAAATTAAAATGAGCTTGATCATTTCCAGTCTAGTGATGAATATTTTTGGAAGGGAAATTCTGTATTTTAGTTTTGAGACATCGGGTTAAGAAGAAACCACCCCCATGCTTTACATGGCAGTTTTACAGTGGTAAACCGTGTGTCTGAATTCAGATCGTTTACAGTGTAGATCTGATTGACAGACTTTTGAGTTTGGAGGGTAAGGCAACCACACAACTGACCCACATACCACCTTTGCTTGGGTAGTGAATACACCTTGACCCTCCCAGTCATTCCTGTTGATAGTGTTGACGATATAGCAAAACAATGTAAATCAATAACCTTTGACCTCCGTAACATTAATCAGGCATGAGGAAAGTTTCTTCTGAGGCCTGTTTTCTCAAAAATCTTGTTTCCAGAGTGTTGACATTCAAACAGCCATATCATCTTGATTTTTCGTTTCTGACATCAAAAGAAAGCTCAGCATCCACACTTTCAGAATATGTCAATAAGTTTTGTCATGGTCATTTACAATTGTGTGAATGATCACACATTTTTCAAAATGTTCTGCAAATTTGCAATGTGTTAAAAACATTTCCACGTTGTCATAATGAGGTATTTGTTTTTAAAATTTTCAGAAAATTTGTAAGAAGGCTGTAACACTGCAAAATGTGACAGAAAGTGAAGCATTGTGAATACTTTCAGGGTGCACTGTGTGGTGGCTGCCTTTTTTCACTGTGAAGTTGTTCTACTGAAAGCTTTAAACAGCAAATCTACTGACATAACTAAATGTATCCTGTTAAATACCAGAGTCATTTTCTCCGTTGCTAAGAAGCTGAATATGATCTACTTTTAGCAAAAGAGTGTGCAAGTCTCCCAGAGTACTTTGTTCAGTGGGAAGTCTCATCCATATTGATTTTTCTATTCACAGGTATGAGGAGGAATAATTGCCCCCAGAGCTGAGTACTCAGATGTTTTCATTGATTGCTGCAGTCGTGCTCATATTCAGCCTCAAATCTCTGCCATTGATTTCACTTTCTGTCTCTACCATGACTACACACACACATTAATTTTTGTGTATCAAACTATAATTTTATTTAAATTTTTCTCCCCATTTGAAAGTTTCTACATCTTTAAAGAAGCTGAAACTTGACATCGTGCCTCCTTAAGTTCAACGTGTGAGTGAACGGATTTAAAGCCAAAAGAAGCTTTACACTTTGACCCTTAATTAGAGGTACAGTATTCTAGGCCTCTGTAAAATGTTTTTAAATTTTATCCAAATGGAAAGAAGAGCTAATTTCTCAATCAATATTATGCCTCCTTATATTTGATATGAGTTGATTTACATGTCACCCCCTGAGGTCAGAGAGACAGGAAGCTTAGACGACAGTTCTTCCCTTGAATGACCAAAATAGCATGGAAGGTGTAAAGTAACAGGACTTTCCCTGACCGGGAATCAAACCCGGGCCGCGGCGGTGAGAGCGCCGAATCCTGACCACTAGACCATCAGGGACCTGCCAGTTGACAGAGCAAGAAGGCGCTCCAGCAATGCTTTTTGATCCTCTGCTTGACTTGAAACATGACATCGTGCCTCTTTAAGCTGGACATGCTTGTGAGTGGATATAAAGCCAAAAGACGTTTTACACTTTGACCCTTAGTAGAGGTAGAGTCATGGCAGGCTGTCCTCTAACCTCCTGAGGGATTGCCTTTCACTCAAACTTCAAGTGAAGCTACTTTTGTCGTCCATGTCCCATGCACCGCTTCCTTTCAGGTGAATAGAAAAGCTCTGATAGTGAGGCCCATTCTGTTTTAACACTATGATAGTTTGAGCACCATCAGCGAAAACAGCAGCTCCTTTCAGGAGTTCTAATATCTGTGTGAAGGAAAAATGAGTGTGACAGTTTTAAAAGCTTTCTGTGATATTTGTAAGTTGCAGGCATCATGGCCAGCAGGTCTGATTCGGTCAGCGAATGTTCTGATTACAAAGGCCGTTGCAGGTGCTAACCACTGTGGATTATCTTTGATGCAGCACCAATTTCTACTTTAACTGCAGCATGATGAAGTTGTTGTTTCCTTTGGAAGTCTGAGATAGGTGAACCCTATTCTTTGAACAGCCTTTATTTTCACAAGTCTCACAGGTAATAACAGATAAAATATGTTGTGCTTTTACATTAAGGATCACAAGTGAGTCGGTGGCCTTGGAATGGAATATTATTAAACCTGACTTCTTATTGGGTTTGGTATGTCTGTTTGCGTGAGAAGCTGATGGAGCAGTGAGGCACACACACTGTGCACAGTGGCCTCTGGTTGGTGTGTGCTCTCAGGTTTGCATGCATTCACACTAAGTAAATCACATGACAGAGCAAACACAAATGGAGTGTTTGTATTAAAAAAAATTAACTGAGGAAAAAACTCTAAAATAAGCTCAACAGAACAGGATAAACATGAGGTAGACGCTTCTGTCTGCAATTTAGATAAGTAGGAAAGTTTTGACGGTTGGATTTTAAATATGTGTGGAGAGCCATGCCTCAGACCCAGGTGACTGTTAAACCACAGAACAATCAATCAAATGAGAATAAAACCAGGCCTGTCAACAGCTCTGAGATTTATACACACACCTCTCTCCCTAGAAACCCCATCTTACTGTCTCCTATCCTTTCAGGGTAATATCCCTCAATCCATCATTTGCCTTCTCTCCTCCGTGCGTCTCCCAGTTTTTAGCTCCTCTCACACCAAATGTCAATCCATCATAGGTCCCTGTTTCTCTCCTCACTCATTGACTTTCTCATTGTCTCTCTCCTCTTTTCAAACCACCTCATGTATAATCAATCCCGTTTTAGCACCTTACCCACACTCCAGCATCTCTCTAGTCTGGTCTTATTGACCGATCAATCAGGCCAAAGTTTGGCCTCGCTGACATCCAAAAGATGGAAAAGCACTTTATTGACCTGCTGATGAATTTGATGTATACATGTACCCAAACCTGTAACTTAGTGAAAGTTTTCACACCAGGACCAGTCAGCATTTTTAAGTGGAACCACACTGTTAGGTCACTGCGGCTGTAGATGATAGAATATGTTGCACTATGAACGTTAAGAAATGTGACTATGTGCATACATAGTTGCACAATTATTAGAAATCATAGTGGAATCAGATTGAGCTACAGAAATCTTGTATCCAACAAATGTTCAAGAAAACTGCAGCATAAATGTTTTTATCACTCTAGAGGTGAACTATATATTTGGAGACTAGTGATTACATGTCAGATCACACTCTGTAAAGTTATATTTATCTGTTAGTTTAGAATTGAGGAAGCTTTAGGAATGACTGTAATCTTGTCTTTGCCCCTGTGTAGAAGACTTCAGCGCATGTTTGCAGCTGGTAATTTACTGGGTTTGTTTTGGAGCCTGGCTTCTCGCTGAAATGTAGAGTGAACGATGATAGAAACAGTAAAATCTATTGTTTTGTTGTGTTTTCTTTGATTTGTGTGTTGTGTCAGAACCTTAGATTCTCAGAGACGAGCTCAGAAGAAGGTAAAGTCATTTTATTTATAAGGCAGTTCACAGTGCTTTACATGAATTAGAAGGAGATGCAAAAAAACAACAAACCAAAAGAAAGACCAAAAGGTTAAAGCACATATTGGTTCCCCACGTTTAATAAGAATAAGAATGACTAGTCCACATTAACTAGTAGGGGCTTCTCTGGATTCTTATTCTGATAAAACTAAATGTTGGTTCCAGTTGTTCTGGGTTGAGTTCTACTGTAGATTGTAGAATATAAAGCTAAATGTTGGTTCTCAATATTTGATAGACTGATAAGTATTCCAGGATGTAACCCTCCCGTCACCCAATGATAGTTGGAGACAGGCGTCAGAATGAACAGCATTCTGATAGAATTGAACTAAAGTTCAGGGTGATGTCAACCTCAAAAATTTACTTATTAGCGTATTTCCAAATATAAACTGGCAAAACATGTCAGCAATGATATGAAGGACATAATGACTTTCATAAAAATGATGATAATTCAAAATAAGGTATAAACATAAATACAATAAATTCAGCCATTATACAACATAAAAATTATAAAGTCAAATTTAATTTGTTCCTGGAGGATTCTAGTCTTTTGATTTGAGCTGAAGTTAGCGTTTTAGCATCGCTACTTTGCTAAATAGCATGTTGGTGTAGCGCTTTGGCGTTGGCAGAACTAATGATTATGATTAGTGCTGTAGGGTTAGCCGTACTCAGCACTGCCCAACATAGAGAAGGCAATATCAGATGTAGATGCAACAACAAGTTGCAATTAAAGTTACAAAGTTATATTATACAAAAATATCTTGGACACCCTAAAGATGAAAGATTTGTCTGTTTGCTGTGAACACAGCATATACTTCAATATTGAAATATCACATTAAACACCAGAAACACTCAAAGCTCACAGGTCTGTTTGGTATGCCACCACTTAAAACAAGACCTATTGTACCGTAGGCTCCTTGGAAGGTTAAAAAATTTTTTCTTGGTATTATGTAGTTTACCAGAAGCCGTCTAGAAGGCTGAGCAAACACATGGAAGAAGATGCCTTGGTTAGATCAGACCAAAATAAAACTTTCTGGGCTAGTTTGAAAACTAACACCTTGAACACACTCCTGTGTGTCACATGACGCGGCTGCATGGTCCGGTGCTTTTCTTCTGCCAGGAGAGACGAGGTCAAGGTTGATGGGAAGATGGATGGAGTTAAATGCAGGACACTCCTGGCTGTCAGAGGTTCGTGGAGAACAATGACCCTAAATACACATCCAGAGCTGGAAGGTTTAGATCAAAGTGTGTTCATGTGTTGGAATGACCCAAACCGTCCACAACTAAATCTAATTGAGAATCTGTGGCAAGACCTGATGATTAATGTTCACAAGTGTTCTCCATCCAGTTTGATCAGAAGGAGACAGAATACAAATGGATACCACAATTTTCTGATTTTTATTTTCATTTTTAAAAAAATGTTTTTTCTTCTTGCAGCATTTACATAAATGATTGTTTCACTCTGACGTTAAAATTAATGTTATGTCAAAAGCTACTCAACAGAGACAAATTTGTCATCAAAAATGCGAAGAAGTGAGTCCAGCAGTGTTTCCATCCAACCATCACCAACTCAGAAAGAGTTTTGTAGCAAAAGCCTTTTCCTTGAACACATCTTCATATGCACAATGATAAATGTTCTCACTTTACAAAGGAATTATTTCCATTCCTCCCTGGAACATTCACACAAAAGAATGTCTTCCTTGAAATGGCCGTCGATATTAAAACCTCGGTCCTTTTCTGTGTCGCCATATGGGGACCTCACAAAAACGCCTCCAGTACAGAGAAGAGCTGCAAACTCCTCACACACAAGGTGAAAGAGTCAGCTGCATGAGGCCACACAAACTCCAGGTCGGCAGCACCAGTCCCATCCAGGAGGCAGCTGAGCATCATTCATCAGTCAGAGGCCTTGCTAATTAGCTGACACTGCTGTGTAATTACTGTCTGATACCTGAAAAGAATAGCTGCTTCTCACAGCAGCCGTTTGCCCTGCATCTGTGAGTTTTCACCTCTGCATGGCAAACCTCATTCATTATAGTGCACATCTCTTTTTGTCTCTGTCAGTCTCTGGATGTTCCATGTAGCTCAGAGCAGAACTGTGACTGTCAAACTTCATTATTTTTGACCAAGCTCATTCCTTCCTATTTATGGTGCAGCTTTTTTTTTTCACAAAAAGACAGCACTTCCCATTTGTTCTTTCATCTTTTAGTCCTGCCTGTTGTTTTCCTACATAACTCCAGTTGTCAGATCATTAATACTTGATTTGTAGTGTTTACCCTGTTACAGCCCGGCGACCTTTCCGGGGTGAACCACGCCTCTCGCCCAGTTACCTCCACACGCACGACTCTCCAAGGACAAACGAGCATAGAGAATGGATGGATGGGTTCTAGGTATTTTATTTTAATAAAAACAATTTAGATCAAATGTATAATTAAATCAAAAGATCCCAGAATTTTGTAAGTGTAGATGAAAGTTGAAGTGTTTTTAGTTCAGATTGGTGGAGGCTTACTGTTGAAAACAATGTACAAATGTAGTCTCACTCTTTTAGATTGTAATTGCTGACATTTTTAATGTATTTTTATGAACTAACATATGATAAACATTGCATATGAGATTTTGTCCCCTTTGGTCTGTCTTCTGTCCTGTGACCTTCTGGTTGTGGCGTCCATGACACCTTTGTGCAGGTTGCACTGTGATTGGCTGAGGAGGAAAAATTTCCCACTCCATATATATCCTAATCAAACTGTTTGTTGTTGCAGCTTTCACAAATGTAAGCTTCTATATAGCATAAGATAAAAACACAAAGGCAAACATTTTTTTTCCTTCTTTCTTGCTGAAGCAATGAAAGAACAGTTTGGCTCACCAAAGTTCATAATATCAGATAATTGGGCTTCAGCTATTGTGTATTTTGATGACTAACCTAACCTTAACCCTGACTTTATTCATTCCTATGCGATTTTGGGGCAAGGTTTTTGGTCTATTATGTCTCCATGGTAACTCTAAAGGCTAATAATATTAACATTTCATCTTGAATCTGAGCTGGATAATTTGCTAAATGTACTGAGGGGTTTCATGGCTCATTAAAGGAGATAAAATAAAAATAGAGTCCATTCTTGAGGTGATAAATGCCTCTATTCAAATTCAGAAATATTTGTATTGATCCCAAAGGGATCAATAAAAGTCAATTCAGTGCACTGCTCTCTTTATTCATTGCTATGGCAGACCCAGATTAATGTGTGTACATTATACACACATTATTTATTATGGAAAAAAAACACAGATCAGGCTAATGATATCCTCATTATCTTCAACAACGCTGTGATTTCATATTTTATTAATACTGACAGACCAACAAAGACCATCTAAATAAAGTAAATATATTTATGTGTACATGCTGTTAGAATTAATTTAATAGGCTAACTAAGCCAGACATCCTAAGACTTTTATTGGTAACCTTTTGACAGGACATCCGGGTTCAAAAAGTCACATTTTTAACAAATTTTCTATGCTAAATGAAGAGAACAGGCTACACAAAAGAGCCATAAAAGGAGTGAAATTTGGTTGAAATGTAATAGTGGTGTAAGATTCTTTTACATATTCTAATATCAACACATCTACGTTACTATATTTTCTACCTCATATGCATCATTAAATCTGCCAGTTTTCATAACTAATGATATAGACGTGATCTTAAACTTCTTCAGGTTTTCACAGAACCGTTCTTCAGAGTGCCTCCCTCCGTTGTTGTCTTTTATTTCCTTTCAGTAGTCACTTTGTATTTTGAGCTCGTTAAGGTGGCACTGCTTTTCCTTGAGATCTATTTTGGGTTGTACTTAGCTTGCAGGCTTGTCCTTATGCAGCACTCACCCTGCAACTCAGGCAGAGTTACACGCTAACCTTGGTGTTCTGATATTCTCTGTGAGACGTTTCGTCCAAAGCAAGCCGGAACCTCTCTGGATTTCCTTACTGCACATCCACTCATCTGCTGCTCTTTCACACTTTATTTCCATCATCTGTTCCCATCCTGTATTTCGTGTTTGCAGAACTATGCACACACACGCAATCATGAAAGCATACACACAAAGGTCCTCCTCCCTACATGAAATGTTCCTCTTCATGAACATTTCGGCTCCTCCTTACCAATGAATCCCTAAACAGCTTGTTCACTTATGGGAAAAAGTTTTATTAAAAGTGAAATAATCTGCTAGTGAAACTATTTTTAGGACATTTTTGACTTAAAACAAGCTCCTATCTTTTGCTGAAAAGATAGGAGCTAGAAGAGTGTTTTCCTCTATCTCTTTTAGCTATTTGCATGCTCGTATACACACATGCACACACACATGGAACAGATGCATGCAACGCTAATGTTAAAGGAAATGACATGCTAGGGAACACCGTCTACAGGGTGTAGCTTAGATAGAGGCCAACAAAAGGAACTACAAACTGCTGTTAGATGCCATTTTGCTCTTAGCCCATAAGGATAGCATGATAATGGACCAGAACTGCATTTTAGCCTTAATAAATGGAATTCATTAATTCAACTTATTGACTCTTCTTCACCCTCATACATTAAGAATCTACAGAATAATTCTCCCCATCAGTCAGGATTTTGCACATCAAACACTGCAGTAGTCATTGTTTTTGAAGTAGATGACCACAGCAGTCCATGTGTCTACATTCTAGAAATGCTCCCCTCAAGGTGGCGGCATGTTGAAGGACTTTTATTACTTTCAGCTTGATTTTATTCTGTTTAAAGATAAACAGAATAAAATCATGACTTTGTGTCAGGCATGACACAAAGAAGTAATGTTTCATGGCTGAAACTTTGCTTCTTTTGACTGGTTTGCCCTCACGTATTGGAGGCTGTGCAGCTGGAAGGATATTTGCTCCTGGTTTATTGGTTTGGGACATTTGATGGGTTACCATAGAAACAATGTTTTGTTATTTTTCTTACGACTGGGAGTAGCTGATTAACATCTCAAAAGAGTTGTGCTCTCCTTGACCTAGGCAAACTGTTGGAACGCAGCAGGACTGCATAGCGTTCAAAGATATTTTTTGGTGTAATAGAGAGGATAAGTTGCTTAAGGCTGAACACTAAGCATCACCAAACTGGTTTACCACATCCTTAAGACACTCTTCAGGGCGTCATCTACATGCTTTGTATTTCAGCAGCACCTGTTTTCATAATGCCAGCCCTTCATTCCTCAACTGAACAATATCCGGGTCAGGTCTTCTCTCTCTGACCACATCAGGATGCAGAGCCACAAATGAAGATCAAGCACGGCACCGTGAGGCGGCCATGGGCTAGACATGTTCTGCTGGGATCTGGGTGAGTGTCTGTGTTTTTATATATGAGTGTCACGTCCCTCCTGACAGAGGATCTTTGTTGGAGATGTTCTCCACCTGCTGCTACCCACCCAGCTGCATGTTGTTACTGCTTTGTTTGGTTGGGGCTTTAAAGAAGCTGTCAGGCGGTCGTTCCTCCCCGATACTGAACTGTTCCGTAGAGTCAAGCCCTGGTACCAGTTAGTTTCTGAACCTTTCTCCTGGTTTTTTAAGGCCTCTGTTGTTTCTGGACTGATCTCTATTTTCTCTGCACCTCCCTTCTCACAGGTGAGCCCTTTATCCCAGACTCACCTGATTATGGGTCACCTCTGTTCCACAGTCTGTCCACCCGGAAAGGAGGGAGGGAGAAAAGACGAAAGGAAACCTTGATAGTAGTGGTAGAAAGACAATGCCACTTCAGCATTTCGCAAATTTCTTGCGTTGTGAAAGTTGACAGCTTCAGTACAACAACTCGATCTGAAAATCTTCATTTCATAGTCAAAACACTATCTCAGCATATTCTAGCAGTCTCCAATTTCACAACAGACCTTTTCTGTGTTTGTTGCTTCTTGGTGCTTCAGGCATGTTATGCTGGTTTAACATGCCTTTTGAATCAGCCCTCCAAACCTGCATCGTCAGTCTATTCCAGCATTTAGCTTAGTCTAAATAAACTGACTGACTCACAGCTTCAGCTGAAAGTCACAGCAAACCCCAACTATCACAGCACGGACCAAACCTTCTCATTCTGACGCATTTCAAATATGTTTGGCCCCAAGGCGACAGTACAAAAGATACAGATGTTGAACGATTGGCCTTTAGAAAACATAATCTAACTTCATTTTAATGGGATGTTGAAAATGACAACATTCTTTGTCTTTCTCTGCTGATTGGCTATATTTGAGTCTCCAGGATTACAGAGTTCTCTCATTGCTGTTTGTTTTTAACTCTCTATTTGAAGGTAAAATCCAAACTTCATTTGTAAGTTCATCTGGAGATTTAATCATGATGAAAAATCATTTATTTACTTTTTTTCCACCCATCCAACTAAAACAAACTTTCTGTTCTTTTCTGTGTGCAAACATTGGAAAGATTACAATACTTTTAAAAATGTTTAGTTGGTGTTTATTCAGCTTTTTTTGGGGTCTAAAATTGAAAACGCAGCAGCAGTAAAATAAGCAAGAAAAGAAGAGGATAAAAAATAATGATGGATTCTTTTTGTTCATTCTTTGTTTGTTTATTATTTTCTGTACATAAACTGCAGTGGTTTGTTAATGAGTGCCCTGCACATCAATTATGAGGCAATGCATGCTGAGATTAACGGTAGCCACTGCTGTGAGCTGGTGAGAATACAGAACCACTTCGAAAATAAAACAGCAGAAAAGAACAGAGACGGAATAGAAATAACAAGGGAGCACGGGAAACAGTGAATGCATCGTTAAGAGAGTAAAGGAAACAGCTTTTGGGTGTTATTTTCAAAATATTTCTTGTTTCAGTCTTGTTTCAATAAGAAATATTGTTAAAGAAATTTCTAATTACTTATGGAATTAAAAAGAAATTAGCTGAAAAGCCTCTTTCACCAAAACTCTCAACTGTGTCTGTCTATTCAGAAATCTGGAGAGGAAACGGAAATATCCAACACAGTTGACTTTCCAGGTATTAAAGCAGGATGAGTGGAAGAGTGGTGCCACACAAAATGACAGTCAATCTCAGTGTACTTACACTGTTATTATTTATTAGCAATATTTTATCTGGTATTTCTTACTTTCTTAAATTTCCAGTCAAAGAGGACTTCTTGTTTTTTTACGTTCAAGTCACATGATGCGGAAGCCATCACGTCCTCAACCCCCAACGCTGGCTCGTTCCTACACAGGTCCTATAGGCCAATCAGATGTTTAACAGATGCAGGCTCAATTAGCAACACGGCGCCTCAATCCAGCCTTGAGGTGTTTTGTATGCATGCATGTTTTGTATTTACCCAGAATGCCCTGCACTGTGGTTCACCTTCTACCTTTGGAGCAGTCTCAGGTTTGCTTCATATATGCATTCAGATCAGACCAGAGTTCGTTTCAACTGAACTGAGATGGAGGTTTGTAGGCGGGTCAGAGTTTGCTTTTTTTGATCGGCATCAAGAATTCAATAAGAATTTGGTGCCTATCCTGGACAACACTCCATCTGGTCAGCATGGTGTTGTCAGTCACACTCCTGTATGAACCTCAACCAACAGAGTGATTTAGCAAGTCGTTTCTTCCTTTGCCCGGTAGACTCTGTATCTCCACTCAGGTGTGACAAGAAAGAAAACAAAATTAATCAATCAGCTTTGATTAACATGGGGAAAAAAAATCAGTTTTCTCAATATTGAACATGGATTGAATCTATGAGTCATTAACAGGTTTCTGCAGTACTTGACGCCTGCAGAAGAGGTCATTCAATCATTTGGATCAGCTGTTCTGAAATATGGGCACATCTAAAACATGCAGAGCAGGGGAGCCTGAGGACTGGAAATGAGAAGCACAGCCATATGACATAGTCCAGGGGTGCCCAAAGTCGGTCCTCGAGGGGCGGCATCCTGCATGTTTTAGTTCTCTCCCTATTGGTAGTAACAACCTTTTCAGCATGTCAATGTTCTTCTTAGGCCTTCTAACAAGCCATCATTGGATCCAGCTACGTTAAACCAGGGAGAAAACTAAAACATACAGGATGCCGGCCCTCCAGGACCAACTTTGGACATCCCTGGATAGTCTGTATCTAGCAGCCTTCATGGAACATTTGCGATTGTTTTAATAATTGGAAGCTACTTGTATCACCATCACACCACTCGCCATCAATTATGCTTTTGGTGAAAACGTGTTAACTTTGAGCGGCGGTGGTGCAGGGGTAAAGCGAAACCCCGAGACAGGAGGCCCCGGTCCTGGACACATCTGTCACAGGTTCAAGTCCCAGCCTCATGACCTTTGCTGCATGTCTGCCCCCCACTCTCTCACAACCTGCTTCCCTGTCTGGAAACTGTTAAAGATGACTAGAGCTGACAAAACATTTAAAAAAAGAATGCTAATTAAATGTTTTTTGTGTGAAGGCTGGTTAGGACTTTGACAATCCCCTGAAGAATGATGGGTCACATGGGGGCCAAAGCCTGGTCCTAATGTTCCATTATTAAAGTAAAGATTGACATGTGTCAAACTCAAGGCCCGGGGGCCAATTCTGGCCAGCCGTAGCTGTTAATGTGGCCCCCTAGAATCCAAATTACATCAATAAGTTCCTCCAGTTTTCCACAAATCCTCAAAATTCATGAAAAATTCACACGAAATCAGCAGATCCCCACATTTCTTTCTGTTTTTTCTCAAAATTGGCCAAAAATATTGGCTTTAAGTGACTGCTTCCTCAGCCTTGCAGGATGTCAAGTTATAGTCCGTGATTGATATGGTAATTAATTGGGCTCGTCCGGGATTTGAACCCGGGACCTCTCGCACCCAAAGCGAGAATCATACCCCTAGACCAACGAGCCACATGCTTAAGTTTACTTGTTAGGAAGGGACAGTAGGACTAGCTTTTTCATCAATCCAAATAGTACAAGACAGTGTTTGAGTAGAATATTATATACACAAGCGGCTCGTTGGTCTAGGAGTATGATTCTCGCTTAGGGTGCGAGAGGTCCTGGGTTCAAATCCCGGACGAGCCCCTTGGACCATCTGTAGGTAATCCCTGCAGTGCCTATCTATAATTGTATTGGAAGACTTGCAAATATATTACAAGAGATCTGGTTTTATGTTTGAAGGAAGCCATTTTGTTTGTTCATTTCTTTGTTGTTGAACTTTAAATCATTTTAATACCATGCAGTACAGATTGGGGAAGAGTCCTGTGTTGTTCTCGACAGTACCTTTAGGAAAATTTAACCTAAAATTCACATTGAGAGAGTTACTACTGAAAATGTCTTCATTTGCCCATAGTCAGTTCTCAAGGGCCAACATCCTGTATGTTTTATTTGTCTCTCTGCTGGTGGTAACGACCTTTTCAGCAAGTCAATGTTCGTTTTTGGCCTTCTATAGAGCCATCATTAGATTCATGTGTGCTAAACCAGTTAGAGAACTAAAACATGCAGGATGCTGACATATGATGACAGACTTTTGGCACCCCCATTCTAGTGGTAAGTTATGTGCCTAAGCGGCTCATTTGTCTAGGCCAGGGTGTGGCAACTCCAGGCCTCGAGGTTTGTTGTCCTGCTACCTTTCCATGTGTTCCTGCAACACACCTGAATCAAATAATGAGTTCATAAGCAGGACTCTGGAGAACCTAACTGCACGTAGGAGGTGATTCAACTATTTGATTAAGTGTGTTGAACCTGAGAAACATCGAAGAGTTTCAGCACACCGGCCCTCGAGGACCTGGATTGCCCACCCCTGGTAGGGGTATGATTCTTGCGAGAGGTCCTGGTTTCATATCTCGGACGAGCCCCTTTGAACACTTGTAGACAACACACGTAATTCCTGATTGTATTATTAAGTCTTTATCCGCAACAGTGTGGACTAATTTAGGAAATCTTTCAAATGATTTGCAATTTTAATTCTGCAAGTGACTAGTGGACTATAAGCTGATTACGAATGCAGCTACATACCTGGTGGTCTTCAGGGAATGTAAAATGATGGCCTTACTATAGACTTTGAGAGCTGTTTCTCGCTACAAACTTCTCCAAATAGTTTCAGTGTCACTGTAGTAAATGTTATTATGCTAATGGTTAAAATTGGTAATTGAGGCATTCCTTGCTAATGGGTATTTAATTTTTAGATCAAACAAAGTCAACAGGTCTTTTTTGAATCATAATAAAATATGACAGTTTTTTTTTTTTTCCAGGACTAAACAACACTTAGAAAAAACTTTTAAAGGATAAATAATACTGCAGAATTCTGCTTCCAGGGAACCAGGCTTTCTTATAATGCTTTAAAGTGATCTTGATAAATAGCTCCTGAATTTCTGACAGTTTCTTTTCTGGCTTTGGCTTTGTCTCTCCAGTCTTCATATCTGACAAAGACAGATTATTGTGGTGCATGTGGAGAAAATGAGGAATATGGACATATGGAAGCAAAAATGAGAAGTTCCAGGGAAGAAAAAAGAAACAAAAGAAGCTTCCTACAGCAGATGAACAGTACAGGTGCATCTTGAAAAATAAGAATATAGTTGACACGTTAGTTTCAGTAATTCTACTTCTTTACTCAGCTCAGAGTTTGAGATTCAACAATGAAAAAGAAAAAGGGCAAAAATGGTAGCCGTCATGCCAGAGTTCCAAGGTCAAACCTACTGTTGACCAAAAAGAACACATTTCAAGGCTTCGTCTGTTTTAAATGTTGGTTTAAAACAGATAGAATTTTTCAGTTATTCTAAAATTGATACTAAATATACATATGTCAAAATTTGCAGGGTTGTTGAGATAATAGTTTGGGTTTCTCTTTTCCAGTCACATGGAGAGGATGGATTAACACCATCAATGAGTGTGAGACCAGCTATATAAACTTCTGTGTGGGAAAACACACGTTCTTTCTTAGAGTAATGTGATAGAAATTCTATATTATCTTAGAATGATGCGTGCTGAAAGACTATGTCACTGCTATGCCTAATGTGGCCGAGCATTAGACAGTCAGAGCAGCCAGACAGCAGCCCTGGCTCTATAATGCATTGTTCAGTGATGATGTTGAATAAATAAGTTCCCCTACAGAGGTGCACAACTTCTTCAGAATGTGATTCTCTTGTACATATTTTATTTTACCTCATTCAGGGATAAATGTAAGAAAAGGTTCAGCACCACTCAGAATAAAGACAACAGCCAAATGCAGCTGGATTAAAGTGATGTATCTACTGTATTCCTACACCATTGTAGTGAATACATTACCTCTAACAAGGTGACAAAGTGAGGAAATGAAAAGAAAAACGAATGGAAGTTTTAGTAACTAAACCTCATCAACAAACACAAAAAGTAGAAAGATAGTGGCAGGAAACTGAGATTCCGAGGCTAGAAAAGATATTCACCCCGTGGATGTTTTACTCTTTTTGCTTCTTTTACAAATCAATCATCAGTGAAATTAAACTTTTTTGACAAATATAGTAGAAAAGGAACTCTGTAGTGTCAAAGTGAAAGCTGATTGGTACAAAATACTGACAAATAAAAATATGTAACTTAAAATATGACAACTGTAATGATTTTTTTTCACTCCTTTGCTTAGTGCCAGGGTAGCATGTTAAATTCAGATAGTAAGAAAATAGTCTAAGTCTGACCTGATGCGGTTTGTCAAAGAGGAAACATATGTCTGGTGTATAAGACAAACCCAAAATGTATACAGTTAAACTTATTGAAACTTCACAAATTGTACAGTACTTAAAAATGTTTGTACAATGCGTATGAAAAAGCCAATAAGCAAATACAATTTAAAAGAAACTAATTTTTTTTTAAAAGATTCAAAATTATAACAATAAAAATGATGCATTTCAAGTAAAGGTGAGTTTATGGAACAATCATGACACTGAGATAAAACTATTTAAATCACTTACTGAATTTAAAAGAATTTTGAAAATTAGTATGATAAAGTGATATGTCACTGAATAGCTGATGTTTTGCTGTGTATTTTTTGTGTATTCGAAATAAGTCTGCAGTAATCTTCGTTTTATATTTATTATTTTGTTACATGAACTATTCATATCTGTTATTGAGGGAATGAAATAAAAAATAAAAATAATATAATAATATAATATAATATGATATATATATAAAAATGGAGCTACATGCAGACTTGTTGCCATAGCAACAAACAACAATGCCAGGGATTATTAGTCGACGTCACGTTGGTCACCAGCCACTCTGCATGTCGAGACAGGCAAAACATTTTTCTAACTACTTTAACAATTCACAATTAGGCAGATGAAACAATTTACAACTCCTCACCAGCACAGACCACCTCTCTTTTCCCGCTCGACTACTGCACACCTGACGTCACGCTGCAAGGGATCCATACTTACCTATCCAAACACAGGTAGAACGTCTTCTTCATAGAGGAGGCCTTTTCACGACAACTGGGAGTAAAGTCTCCTGTTTCTTTATAACAAGTATTAATTTATAGGTGCAAAACAGTTATCTATTTTAGATCTCACTGGATGTTGAAAACCGAATGTGGATGTACCGAACGCTCCAGGTTCGGTATACCGGGAGAGAACGCCTGACTCCAGGCACACTAAGAACTGCTAGCTTTCCCCTCTCCGTGGAAGTTAAACACTGATATTATTTAGTCAGAGTTATTTAGTTGCCATAATTTGAGACATGGCTGTAAAATCTTGTTGAATCTAAATTTGTTGACAGTAAGTGTATATTTTTTACGAGTAGTTTGATGTTGAATTATTCTTCAAGGTTTTTTTTTTATAGTTCAGAAACTGAACTTCAACTTTTAGTGAAACTGCTTTGGTAAAACTACAGTGGAAATTAGAGCAGCGTCCCAATAAATTCTGTTGGATCTAATCAAAGGTGAACAATTGCCACCTTCCACCTGTTACCATTGCTGATTGAACATATAAAAAGTGTATATAGGTAGAATATGTTCTTATACAGCATAATGCATTACTGCTGTTTATTTTTAACAACATTATTTGACCTCATCTATGGTCATGAGCTTTGGGTCATGACCGAAAGAACGAGATCGCGGATACAAGCGGCCGAAATGGGTTTTCTCCGTAGGGTGGCTGGGCTCTCCCTTAGAGATAGGGTGAGAAGCTCAGTCATCCGGGAGGGACTCAGAGTAGAGCCGCTGCTCCTTCACATCGAGAGGAGCCAGTTGAGGTGGCTTGGGCATCTGGTCAGGATGCCTCCTGGACACCTCCCTGGTGAGGTGTTCCGGGCACGTCCCACAGGGAGGAGGCCCCGGGGAAGACCCAGGACACGCTGGAGAGACTATGTCTCTCGGCTGGCCTGGGAACGCCTCGGGATTCCCCCGGAAGAGCTAGAAGAAGTGGCCGGGGAGAGGGAAGTCTGGGCCTCCCTTCTGAAGCTGCTACCCCCGCGACCCGACCTCGGATAAGCGGAAGAAGATGGATGGATGGATGGATGAACATTATTTGACAAGGTGAGGGCTCAATCTTACAAAGAAGTAAGACCCGGAAGTAGCAGTATTTCATTGTAATTTGGAGGGTTTTTAGCTAATCTATATTCATGATAGAAGTTACATCTCTCTTTTCAGTTATTGTACAATATTTAGTAAACTTGTTATGGACACACCGTCTGCTATCAGAGAGCTGTTCAGTACAGAGGATTGTAATTATGAGTTTAATCACGGGGAGTGACAGGAACACAGCGTTAAGTTTTGTAACGGAATTTCAAAATAAAAGCCTAAATATTCCTCTCAGGGTAGTACTAACTAATATTAGCCTGTACTATATTTTTCTCTCAGGTTTTTGCACTGCCCTGCTGTGCAAGACAGTGAATTAACATTAGCACATACCTTTGCATTTCACTGCCCTCCATTAGCATTAGCCTTTTCCCTAAAAAAAGCTTTTAAATATTTTTCTTATTTATTGGATAGGCTAATAAATAAGAAAAATATTCTTATTTATCTGCGACAGATGGATGGAGTGATGCTCCACATGCTACTGACAGCATTTTGGCTAATGTTAGCAGTTTGGCTCATTTTAACTTGTACACTAATTTCAACATACTGAATGGCATAAGTCCATGTTACTCAACATGTTTGTGACTCTCCACATGCTATTGAGTACATTGTAGCTTACTTTAGCATTGATGCTAATTTGTAGCTTTAGAACGCCCACAAAGTGTGCCAACTGACAGGCACACTTTTGCAGGCCCCGTTTAAATTTCTTCAGAAATGTTCTAGTTTTTAATATTTTCTCCATTGTTTGTTCAATGAGTGTATCAATAAATATATGAATTTGAACAAACAGCAGCACTGCAGGTGGAACTACATCATCATTCCTTCACACAGGACATATTTATGCACTGTAGGATTTAATATGTGAGACAGATGAATAACCCACTTGTGCCGGGGTGTGTGTGTGGGTGTGTGTGCGCGTGTGTGGGCGTGTGTGTGGGCGTGTGTGTGTGTGTGTGTGTGTGTGTGCGTGTGTGTGTCTGTGTGTGTTAGCGCCTGTGTGTGACACTGTGATTTGTCATTGGAGTAAATGCAGCACTATTTGCATATTAAGTGATTTGTTAGAGACGTGTCCCTGGTTGATAGAATATTAGACTTGTGCTCGCTATCATATTCTGGGAGATTTGTCAGTGTTGCCTCGTCTCAACCTTGTTGTCATTCTCCTCTTCTCTGCTCCAAAGTATTTATTCTAAGAGACAACCTTCTTTGTCTTTGTTACTCTCTTCATTCATTCCTTTGTGTTCTTTTACACTCCTGACTTTTACCAGTTATCCTCTCTGATTTTTTTTTCTTGTATCAGAACAAAACATCTATTTCATTGTTTATTTTCATCCTCTTTCAGGAAGTTTTGTAAAATTGAGAAGTAACTCAGTAACACTATTCTGAAAGGTAAGTTGGTGATAGGAACTTGCCATAATGACTGCCGTGACTGGACACTGTGAATGCTAGCCTGGAGACTAATTTTTGGTTTCTAGGTAGGGATGCCACCTTCCAGCAATAAAAAATATGTTATGCCCACCACCGCTCCTCAGGGACATGACCAACATGACTCTGTGTTGCCTGACTCTCATGGAGCAGTGGTGTGGTATGCCTCATTTTATGCTGATGTTTTATGTAAAGCAGTGATCTGATCAATTAAGCTTTCATACACAAAGATTGGTTAGAGTACCTGAAAATTATACTCAAGTAAGCATAATAGAACTGCGGCTGCCATCGGTGGCAGTTGTGCAGTTTGAGTTGATTTGGTGGTTTTGAGTTACAGTAAATAAGTTGAAGTAATGTAGGGTGTTTCCAGAGTGGAACCAGTGTTTGGTTTGGATCTATGTTTTCAGTTGCATGACACACTCAGTAGAGGGCAGTGTGCTCTCTTTTTCTTTTTTCTTTATCTTTTCCTTGTAAAAAATGTTCGCTGCAAATCTGCGATTACACCGAGGGCTGACAGTCCTTATGATTGACAGCTGCTGTCCATCCCCACCGTATCTTTCTTCATTAAAAATGACACAAAAAAATGACAAGTTTGGTTTGCATCCTCGTCTGTTTGTGCAGTTGGCTACACAGCACAATGTGATCATTTTTAAAGTGAAATCAACTAAATAGAAATGACATTAAGTAGGTTACACATGTCTGCTTTTAGCCTAGCTTTAAAGGAGCGCATTGGTTCTTTTGACGTTTGTCATTGTGGAGTGGGCGGAGTTCTGGAGAACGTGACGTCACTTGCAAAGGGTCAGTATGGCACCCCTGGGCAACGTTGCTCCCACTCAATTAATTTCCAGTGGAACTTGCACAATGCAGTGACATGCAGGTCGGCGGTCCAGCAAAAGAAAATTAAAACACATTTGTTGCTGCCGTCGCGCCCGCGTTCCAAGTTTTGGAGTCACCCCAAGAAAACTTTTGCCTTTTGCTGGCGCTTTGTGTATGTCAAGCCTATAATCTCCAAGCTACTCCTCCATGGCAACTTTTTCTCCTGATAATTAAATCTTTATTGCTTGAGCTCACATTCAGACCAGTCTTGGCTGTTACTACTAGATCTTAGGTGGCCAACGTTATATAAATTGAGGTCCGAGTTAATTTTTTCACTAAACTGTAATGTGAAGTTTAAGTGAATATTTTCCCCCCTCGGTGACAGAACACTATAAATATTGGATGCATCAGATCAGATATTTTCAATCATCTTTTTCTGTATATTTTTGAGCATATCTTTCTGGCCCTTTTATCATCAGACAACACACAACACAAATGCTTTGAAGCTGTTTACTGCACACACACAGAGGAACACAATAAATAAAATGAGATCAAAGCAAAATGACTGCAATAAAGCTCGTAGTAATACCTTTTTATGGGTTTCATGTGGCTTTTATTTCCAAGTCTTCTGAAAGGAAATACTGATTATCTATGAAGAAGAATATATCTAAAGGTCATGGATATGTTAAGTGATCTGTGGATTGTGAAATATACCAATTGGTAACAATAGGTCTGTTGGGAAACAGTTACTCTGCAATACTGTCAAAACCTAATGCTATGTAATGTGGGCTACAGGGAAAACTTGCATTGTATTTTAAGCAGATGCAAAGAATCATAAGTTTATCAGTAGTGGTTGGCAAACTTGTGACTTATCTTGAGTTGACATTTGACTTTATATATATATATATATATATATATATATATATATATATATATATATATATATATATATATATATATATATATATATATACAATATCAAGTTTCCTCTGGCTTACTTTGTTAGTAAAACTTTTTTTGTAGTGTAGAGTATGCTGATGGAGGTATTAAATTTTCCAGAGGTATAAAAATATTTGTGCCTAATTGTGTGTATGCTTATTATTTATCTATCTTAATCATGTAAGCAATTTAATACTCAGGATTGGTCACCTCCTCCACCATGTTTTTAGTTGCACAGTCCAGAATGTTCTCCTCTGTCTGTCTGTCTTGATGGTTGTTGCTGGGGCACTATTTTTAGGCAGAACGGTAAAATAGTGTTAGGTGGAAGCACTGCTAGTATCTTTTATTTTGAAAGATGGGCCATTTGTGTTTAAAGTCCTTCCCCACTTTAAACACATGTTGAAGCCTTTGTATAGTAACAGGTCTGAAGTTTACACTATCTTATCCTCTCAAGTTTATACAATAACTCAAATAACAGCTTTATCACCTGACTCACAAAATAAAAAACTACTTTTTTCTGAAAATCTGTTCATTATTCCTTTGTGTATAGCACAGCGTGAGGGCAGATACTGATGTTTTCTGAAGGTGTGGTTACTTCCTTTCTGAGGTCATCATACATTCCCCACATGCATGAGGACCTCTTACAAAACATCACGAAATACCCAAGTGTGTCAGACGTTGGACCCTCCTGAAATGCAATGACGGCTTTTGGTGTGAATTTCTCTCCTTGAAGTTGCAGAGTAGATGGGAATTCACTCAGAGAAAACTGTTTTGGATTGGATTGCTTCAGAGTTGTGGCACAGCTTTTTCCAAGGTCTGTGTCTCTAAAGCTGTAACTGTGACAAACTATCCCTGCACAGAGCATTTTTTCCTGACATATCTGTTTTAAATACTGTTGGACATTATCTTTAAAATGATAATGGCACAAACGAAAATATATTGAATACGGTTGTGAATGTCATTGCATTAACCCACCAGATTTTGTTTACTCAGAGTTTGGTCTCCTCTTCAGTTTGTGTTGTTTAGTTGTAAAATGTTCCATTTGCACTTTCTGAAATACTAAGTCGTTCCCATCAGCACAGTTTTCTCAGCAAAACTCTCATAATCACACCATAACATATAGAAGAAGCTCACAAATTGTTCTTTGATCACTAAAGTGATTATTGGTCCATGTAATCCTCCCATTCTCCTCACACTGACTGTTCTCTGCAAGAATAGCAGACTTCATTTTCCCTTGATTTAAAAAAAACCTGCTGCTGCTTTCATTTGCAGAGTAAAGCATCTTTTTGTGGTTTGTAGAAGTCTGTTTGATCCATAATCTGCTAAATAACTTTTGCTGACTTCCTAGGACCCCACTCTGGTATGCGGTCTTTTGAAGTAGCCATTTTTTAGTTGTGCCCATTGTCAAAATATGCACAACAGACTAGAAACGACGGAAACATTTGAAAACATCATGAATTGATTCGCAGTATTGACTCAAATTTGTGTTACGGCAAATTTAAGAGGTGCTTTGGCATCTGAAAGTGCTTCAGCAGATTATACTGAAGCAGCAAATGAATGGATATTAGCTGTCCTGCTGTGCCCGAAGCCATGGCAACAACAACAAAAGCTGCAGACCGGTGAACACCTTCTTCAAACTGCTTACACTGAAATTTTACATTGACTTATGAAAGTGATTGGAAAGGTTTCTTTGATCTCCATTCCACTGATCTGGTTAAAACAACCTGGAACTTTTTAAAAAGCAAAGCAGGTCCAGACTGAGGATATTGCTCTCACCATAAGAGATCTAAATAGTTTCAGTGACTAGTTGTCTAACACCTATGAAAACTGAAAACATGTTTCATTCTACGTGTTTTCTTTTGTCTCTTTTCCTACACAAACCTGCTGGAGTCGGCCTTTTGAGTTGCTTTTCATGTCATATTTATTATCTAAATGCGATTTCATAGTCATGCAGCCTAGCATATTTCCTCATTTAAAATATATTTACAGCACACAGTCATTCCACTAGTGTGTGTGTGTGTCAGTTGCATGTCAGTCTCCATCATAGTTTTTTTTTTCCTTACGTGATTGTATACATATTTTTTTCTTCTTTTTATGAAACAATTTACAGAGCAAAAATATTTTATTTCCCCATAAAACATTCAAAATAGAGCAAACGATATAAAAAGGTGGAAGAACAGCCAACTGCCATGGCAGTTATAATAGTTAAAATCTGTATAAAACACATTTTTATTTATATGCACATTTACACAGCCAGTACTTGCCAGAAATTCCTGCAGCTTCTTCAGTGTTAATGTCGGCCTCTTGCCAGCTTCCCTGACCAATTTCTTTCTCACCTTAACAACAATTTTGGACGGGTGTCCTGTTCTTGGTAATGTCACTGTTGGCCCATATTTTCTCCACTGGATGATGACAGTCTTCACTGTGTTCCATGGTATATTTAATTTCTTGGAAATTCTTTTGCAGCCTTCACCTGACTGATATCTTTGAATTATAACATCCGTCTGATGTTTTGGAAACTCTCTGAGGATCATGGCTTGTGCTGGAAGATGTAAAATGTAAGGAAAAGCCTCCTAGAACAGCTGAACTTTATTTTGGTTTGAACAGAGGCTTTTTAATTGGTCACAAGTGACAATTCCAAAGGCACCAAAGGTTTTGACTCCAATTTAACATGAGTTTGAATGTAATTGGTAGATGTGTGTGGAGGAGCTGGCTGTGTGCTGAGGATTATGGTCACAGGGTATGTACAGACCCTTTCCAAAGAAGTAGAATATCATGGAAAAGTTGTTTAATTCCCATAATTCCATTCAAAAAGTTAAACTTTCATAGGTTATAGATCCAGGGCCCACAGTTTGAACAATTTCAAGTATTTGTTTATTGTTACATAATTTGGGCTTCCAGCTCATAAAACTCACAAAAACAGGAATTCAAAAAATGAGAATACTATGATCATCATTTATTTATTTATTTATTTATTTATTTATTTATCCTTAGCATCCTAGTTGTGTTTCTACTATATTTTTATATTTATTGAGTTATACTTATTGTTGGGTATTTTAACCTGTACATATAAAGAACCACACAGAGATTAGTATCACTTCAGCCTTTGCAAAGAGGGAGAGTCTCAGTGTTGCCTCAGGACAACACCAACTCGTCCCCCTGCAGCAGTCTGGTTTTATTGAAAGCGGGCTGGGGGTCCGTCATAAAACAGAAACTGAAAGATAAGGGGTAGAGGGGTCTCTCTGAATTAGCTGAAACTGGTTTGTCCAAGAACAGGATGGTCCACCTCACCTTGTTTCCAGAGACAAACTTATTCATGAGATAACTATTTGCAAAAGTCATTCAGTTATCTGGCTTGCCTTCAAGAGTTTTTTTTTTTTTTTTAAATTTTGTTGTGTTTTCTTTTGTACACGACTGTAAAAAATGACTATACTTCCGTTATCCCATGTCTCTTAATTTTTAAAGTTCAAATGTTCAAAACTAACTTTTTATATACAAAAAAATAGATTTTACTTACCAATGTTATTCAGAGAAAACAGTTGAAATTTAGCAGACCAGGGATGTTTTTTTCTGGCTTTGAATATGTTTAGGTAACGGTGCTGCAGTTTTGACCACTTTCAGTCAGGTTTTCCTAAATCCCATTTAACTGAAGCAGATCTTCTGAGAGTAAAGACTTGAATGCAGAATGCTTATTCTGCTTATGTTGGACTTTACCTCTACTTTCTGATTTTTAGTGGACCACCACATTCTGGGTTGCTGTACTGGGATCTGCCTTGGAGTGGTTTTTTTTTATACCTATATGGCAACAGTTTTTTGTGGCTACTTATTAGTACAGACCTCCTGACCCTAACCTCCCTTTGAAACAGCCCCTTGTTCTACGCTTTGCTTTGGAATGACTGTGTTCTGGAGGGTCTGGATACTTGGATTTTGAGAAACTGGAGGCATGGATTCTTTTGAAGTTTTCATTATGATTGGATCTGATTTTACCCAATTATTAACGTTAAGCCGTGACATAGGTCATGCCTACTGTATGTCACGGCATGTTTCAAAGCCAGTTAGAGACACTCATATTCTTAATGTCTTCCGTTTTTATACATTGCTACCTTAAAATGTGGTACATACATAAAGTTTTACGTCCTTATTTAAAAGGCATAAATCATAAAAATGGGAACAAAGAACAAAAACAAAATAATCTGACACAAAGCAAATGATGAATTAGAGACATACCAAATTCTGCCTTACTGTCTGTTGGACACAGACATAAAGAAAATGTACTAAAAATGCTGCCCACAGTGTTAATGAATAATAACTTAGTCAAAGTCACTGCCCTGTCATTAAACCAGCAGTAAATCTGCAGTGGAGTATTTCATTAAATTGGTGTGATGCAGGTTTATTTTTGGGATGTGATTGTTAGTGTGATGTGTGACTCAGAAGGAGTTCAGTCTGGCTCAGTAATAAGACCCAGCTGGGGGTGTATTGCAGAACCTGGCTCTGTTGAGGTTGCCCCCTGCTGCTGATAGCCTTTGTTGTTGTAGGCTGCGACTTCTCTGTACTCAGGGGCACCACTTTGATGTTCTTCTGCTTTATTGTTTAACCTCAATTAAATCCCATTGTAGCTTAGATTTATTTATTTCTTTAAAGCTTTTTCTGGCACAAGTCGCCTTTATGTGCAACTGATCAGTCAGGAAATGGGGTAAGGAGAAGGGAGGAAGAAATGCTGCCGAGGTACCAGAGTTGGGAATTGAACCGTGTACTGGTGCCTGGTGAACCTACAGCTTCTGTGGATTTGGCAGCTGCTTCACCTGTAAGCACCTACCCCCATCTTAGGTTTTTCAGCTTAACCTCACAAGTAGACCAAAATTCCCTCCCATACAATCTTGTTTCTTGCCTTGCTTGCTGGAGGCGTGAACTCGGTTAAAGTTTTAAACTACTGGATTTAATTTTATCCAATCGTTAATGTTGATGCATTGCGCTCGCTTGACCGTGAAGGAAGCTACTCTGTGACACTTACCGGAAATTGATTGCACTGTGAACAGCCATCCCTAAGAGAAGAGTTTAGCCAAACAACATCTTTGCCAGTAATAAAATATCTTAAGCATTTTTCTTGCTCCGACTTTAATTACTTTACTTATTACGTGGAAATATATGCTAGCAACTAGAATATCAATAGTTACAAAGCAGATTTCAAGTCTAGAACTTATTTTTCAAAGTAAAAAATTTTTCGTTTCAAGCTCAAATAAGATCAGATGAGTGGAAGTCTATTGCAGAGGAGTTTGAGGACTTCCCTCTCTGTTGTTGAGCTCTGGATGGGAAACATGTCAAGCTGAAAGTATGGAGGAATCTAAAGGTGCCTAAACTCATGGAATATATAAATAAAGAAATACAGGAGACTTGGAACTCCTTCTGCTCATAGTCGAACAGGAAGAGATTTTAATGCACATCTGCGGAACCAAAACATCACATTCACATTGTCCCAGAAATCCAAAATCTCTTGACTTCTACTTCTGACATCAGTTTTTTATAGAGTCCCAGCTCTACTGGTGTGTATTGGGAAGCCTCGACCAATGGCGTTGCCCTCCTCCATTTGCTTAGCAATTCTGGCTCCATTTTACACTGGATGTGTATTGGAAGTTCCAACAATTAGGAGTTGACTTCCTGGAATAATTAGAGACGTCTTAACCTCAACATCTGCTCCATTTCAGACGAACTATTAGTCAAATTGTTTGTTCCTTATCTGTCCAAACAGCTTGCTTCCCAAGTCATATTTTGGTCCAACTTTGTTCTTCGCAAGCAAGGGAAGGGAGTGTGTCAGGTCAGTTTGACCCAGTCCATTTGACACAATACATTTCTTTTGGGTTAAAATATATCTTAGTGTGAACCAACCAAACAACATACATTTTAACTATTAATATAATTATATTCCTCTACAAAAGCACTCTCCAACATTAACTCCCTTTTCTTTAATTACAAGGGAGACTACTCATTGGTTCTTCTATCCCTTGTTGATTCCCATTACAAGTTCTGGGTGATTGATGTTGGTGGATATGGCAGAACGAGTGATGGTGGGATCTTGGCCACCTCCACCTTTGGTCCGGCTCTGCACACTTCATCTGCCCGACTATCACCTTCCTGAAGTTTTCCACAGAAGACTCCTGCCACATGTCATTGTGGCAGATGAGGCGTTTCCACTCCACAGAAATTTGATGCAGCCCCTTTCTGGACGCAGCTGCCAATACTGGAGCAGCGTGTCTTTAATTATCGACTGTCCCGGGCTCGACTGGTGGTGGAAGACGCGTTCGGCATCTGGTCTTGCTGGTGGAGGATGTTTCGCCGCGAGCTACAAATCTACCTAGAAGTTGTGGAGAAACGTTTGAAGGCATCTTGTGTTCTCAACAATTTCATGAGGGCAGATGGGCAGGCACCTACATAAAGGAGCTAGAATACACAAAGAACCACTTCTAGGTGTGGAGCGGATGGGAGCAAACCGTGCGACCAGTGAAGCAACAAATGCCAGAGAAGCATTCATGGCCTACTTCTGTGAAGAGGGAGCAGTGCCATGGCAGCCCACATCATAGTCATGTCCTCCACAGGATTGACCCACAATGGCTCTTTGAAGTGCTACCCACAACAACTTTAGAGCCTGATCTATATGTAGTTATTATTAACAACCTATTTGAGCTAATGTAATCTAGAGATTTCTTTCTTGTAACATTTTGCTTTTGTTTTGCTTTGTCTTTTCTATATGTCTCCCTCTTGTTTGTATATAGTACCTGCTTGGACAGTATACAGCATGCTATAATTTGAGGTTGATATAGAAATGAAAATGAAAAGCCAGTAACCGCTCAAAGCATGTGTATTTTAAACAAATACATTATGTTTCAGCATAATAAGCTGAAGCTGATGCAGACGGCTCAAAACCCGTGTCTGTGTCTGTATGCACCGACATACAAAAGTCAGCATAAGTTCCTTGTCAGGAGTTAGCATGTATGTCACAATCTGAAACTATGCACATATTTCAAATTTTTGTGCCGAAACCACACTGAAAAAGAAAACTCAACACTGCAAGCTATAGGTTAAAAAGTGTCCCATAGCATCGTTCTGCCACCACCATGCTCACCACATATTCTCACAATTACTTCAATCAGGGCATCATTCCTTTGGTAAAAAGCATTATTGAGTACTGAGAGGGATCTCAGCAGGTACAAACATGTCGATCACAAGTGGTGCTTTGAACAGTTTGTCACATTTACTTTCAGAGCACAAAGCATTTCATTCTCAAGGTTTCACTTTGACTCAGCAGACTAGATAAGACACAGACAGACAGCTGAAATGATATCCAGCATCAATAAACAGACAGAGTAGTGCAGAAGGATAAAGCTGTTCAGGGAAAAAAAACTGTATTTATAGAGTGATGCCAGCAGAGATAGAGTGCCTTATATACCAGAGCACTATGACAGCAGGAAGCTGAGTTCACGCTTAACTGAGAGTGGATTCAATCAAAGAGAAGTTCGGATTCACTAAGCTGAAATGAACCAAACTTCAACACCTTAATATGTTAAGATATTATTCAGTCATAGGACTTTTTGTCCTTTAAGACTGGCGATTATTTCCAGGCCACTGCTTCTGTGATGCTTTTAGAAAGGATCATAGAAGCTACAGAAGTAGTTGCTTTTATGTCTTGAATCTTAACTATACATTGCCTTGCAAAAGCATACATGCCAGAAGTGTAAAGGTACACAAAACGAGGGTTTGTTAGGTTTTAAAGCCATAGTTCAAATTATAGGAATAACGTTTTTGTTGTTTTACTTCATTCAGCTGTGAACAAAATAAATTAAAATACAATTTGATTTCATCAGAATGTTCTAGAATTTCAATATGTTGCCAGTATAGAACTGACTGGATATTTGGTTAAAAATCTGCATGGCATAGCATATAACTCTGCTCTGCATTTCCACAAAAAGACATTATGAATATGAAAGACTCACCAAGATTGTATAGAATATGACTTAGGGACCCCTCCATCAGAACATCACCACCACTAACAGTGTTTCAATACAAATTTCTTGGAATCTGGGGTCAGGAGGGCAGGTTTAACTGGCCGAACTTAAAAGCAATCACTGATAATTGGTTGTTATTTGATGAGACGTACTTTTGAACAAACTGAGCTCAAACACAAAGATTAAACTCATTACATTATAGCCATGGCAATACAGCAATCAAATTATAAATATTGGTGTTTTTTTACACTTTTTAAAAGTAACCCTGACAATTTGTTTAAACCTTAAATTGAAATGTTACGCAGCGTAAAATATTTCAATTGATTTATGCTGAAACCAGTCTCAATGAACAAATGCAAAATTTCCAGATCTATGGTCTGTGCTAAAATTCAATTATTTGTGGAGCCCTCTGGTGTTCGGGAGGGCCTAAGCAGCTGCTTGGTTTGCTCCTGCCTTGGGCTGGCACCATTCACAATAAAAAATATTCTAACACTCAAGAGAACAGCAAAGACACATTCTTTGTGTTAAGTACAATCCAAAGTTACGCAGAGAGGATTATACTGATTACAAATCCACTATTTCACACATACAGGTATTTTGAGACTATTTTCTCTCCATAGATCTCTGTCATCCACCTCCCGACATTGACCTGCTGAAGCAGGTCATCTTTGCTGGGTTCTGACGTTTGGGAGCGGAAAACTCTTTGTAGCCAATTGAGCCCATGATCATTGTTTTGCATAGAAAAATTGAGTTGTATGACTTGTTTCAATGTGCATTTGCTCCATCTAATGTCTCTCTTATTCTATATGCGAATATTTTGTAAAAAGAAAAAAAAGAAAATACAACCCACTTTCTTTTTCATTAACTATTTGTAGGACTGCATTATTTTTCTTCTGTCCTTCTCATGTGAAATTGTGTGTGTAATAAACAGTATAAATAAAAAGTATTTTAATAAAGCTTACATATTTTATAATTTGCTTGGTGAAATATGTTTATTTTGTCATCTAATATGATTTTTACTTGAAAGAGTTTCATTTAAATAAGCATTTTAATCAGTGAATTAAAGTTCTATAATAATTGTCAGGCTACAAGCACAATCATCTCTGTTATAGTCCCAGATGTTCACTTATATTAATCAGTGTACTGCATAGATACTTATTTAACAAATATGGTTTGTAGCCCATATGTATTCTACCATGTGTTAGCAGTCTCGTTTCCCTCTAAAATCTATAACGCTGATAAATGTCCCTGCCACGTCTAAAAACACATTGATTAAACAGATAATTAATTAGTTCTTTATTGCTCAGGTAGTTACCTGAAGTTGTGGAAGAAAGTAGGAAAAGTTGTTTATTTGCATTACGCCTTGCCGGAAGCCCTTCAGACTGACTGACAGGACTGAGATGTTTGGAACTATGAGAGTTTCAACTCTTTAGAGCTACATGGCTGCGTATCAGCGAGTCTGAAGAGAATCCTAACTCTCTCTCTTTAGTGCCTGGTTACTGATCGACATGCTTTGTATTAACAGGAAGCAAAGCACTGTGGGAATATTTCAACCCATCAGTAAATGCCTTTCCCTCAGGATCCATGGGATTTGTGCCAGCAACTTTTGGATGGCTGGAATACCTACTTCTGAAGCTGCAGAAGCGTCTGCCTTTTTGTTAAAAGCCATAAAGAAGCATAGAAACAGAAACATGTTTCCATGGTGTCCCCTACATATATTTGCCTCTTCCACTGGCTTTGTCATCTGTCTGGTGGCACCACGTTTCCACGCTGGCACTTTAATGAATTATGATGTATTGCATTGGAATGAAAAAATAAAATAAAAAAAACTGAAGGGAATCAGTCTCAGATAAATAAAACATCTCTTGCCCTCAGTGGAATACATTTACTCAAGGCTGCATTCCAAATGGGAATGTCATCTGAGGAATAGTTGGAAGATTCATTTCTCCTACGAAGAATGGTAGAACTGGGGCACTTAGCTTTATTTACATTTTTGTTGTGAAGAAATTCTTTTTTTTTCTAAATTAATGAGTAGGGAGGTGTTGGGAGAAACTGAAAAAAGAAAGTGTGAAGGGTGATCAGTAATGGAGTAAGAGAGACTGAGCAAGGTGATATGAAAGACAGCCATTTTTTTAAGTTATCCGTCAAACGTGTTCCTTCCCAAAACAATTTCCACAATGCACAATTTCTCCATTTGAAAAAAGGAGTCAGACTGTGGATATTGGGAATGCACATTTTTCCAATATCAGTTAAGCTAAGCTAGCTCAGGCAACACAAATGCCACTGCCATTTTCAATAAAACAGATAATAATGTCTTTATGCACAGCAAAGCAAGCCATGCTCAGTAATAGAGTGAGAGGACACTCAGGGAGGAAGAAGCTATTACTCAAAAAGCAACACAAAAACGACATGATTCCAACTGCCTCTGGAAATGAATAAATACATTTTATCTTGTGTCTTGAACAGTTCAGGAAAACAGTATGACGAGTTGAGTTGTTTTACTTTGTTAGTAGATGTTGGTTTCCTTAAGTAGAGGTTTGGAGGTTTGAAAGTGGGAATTCAGCTTGTTTAGAGTAAATCTGAGCTGTTTCCTGTGGAACCACAGCTAATCAGTCCCTCCAGGATTTCAAAAATATTTGCATTCATGTAAGGTGGTAAAATGTGACTTTTTATTACTCGGCATATTGACCACTGATGATATGGCGACTTTTACTAGGATGTGTCCGACGTCACTAATTTTCAGGGGAGAGGTTTTAGTTGCACCTCTGTCAACTAGTTTTGCAGAAATTAAAAATAAAAACAGACACAGAGGCTCAGTTTGGCACAGGCCACTTCTTATTTTCTTTGCAAAATTTGCAACAATTCAACAATTTCTCAGGTCGTTCTGGCTGTTTCCAACAAACTTCAGAAGCAAGCTGAAGAAGCAAATGTCATGTGAAAGTAAACTGAATCAAAGCTAACATGAGTTAAAAGGGTTTTTGGAAGACAATGTGGTCTGGTGCTGCTTTAAGAATCCTGGAACTTCTTCGGAATCTCAATGCCGGTAACGTTAATGAAACCTGCTGGCAAGGCATCTTTTTTCAATGTGTTTTACTGGAATCCGACAAACTGCTCAAACGTTGGAAAATAAAGTGAAAAATTATGTTAGAAAAATGTATATATAAATATTTATATGTATACATATATAGACTGCTAACATCTAGCAGTCTATACAGTACAGACCAAAGGTTTGGACACACCTTTTAATTCAATGAGTTTCCTTTATTTTCATGACTACTGACATTGTAGATTCACACTGAAGACATCAAAACTATGAATAACACATGTGGAAATATGCACTAAACAAAAAAGTGTAAAACAACTGAAAATACCCCTTATATTCTAGTTTCTTCAAAGTAGCAACCTTTTGCTGTGATTACTGCTTTGCACACACTCTGCATTTTCTTGATGAGCTTCAAGAGGTAGTCACCTGAAATGGTTTTCACTTCATAGGTGTGTCCTGTCAGGTTAATAAGTGGGATTTCTTGCCTTATAAATAGTCATGAAAATAAAGAAAACCCATTGAATTAGAAGGTGTGTCCAAACATTTGGTCTGTACTGAATATCGAAAGATATCTGTGGATAGCAAACCCACAGATGTACTTTAAATAGATCACTGTTATTTGCTTTCAGCACATTGTATTTATTTTTGTCTATTTTTTCTCTTGGATCATTTTGTATTGACTTTAGTTGTATGATTTTTTTTGTTGTTTAATATACTTTGGAGTTTTATAATTCTTTCTTTTTGTAATTTGGTGCCGTTAATTTGTGGCACTGTTGGACCGCCTATAAATAGGTTGCGCCAGGTAAAGGCGACGCCCTCCCAACAACCACTGAGGATGCGTTCTGATGACGGTGCGCACGACTCCAGCCTGCACACCGCAGGCTGGAGACGTTTGTTTGCTGTTTTTTCGTTGTGATTTTGACCTGGTGGGACCGGTTGTCCTGTTTTCGATTTTTCCTTTGCTGTAGTTTCTTTTTTTCCTGTAGTCCGGTACTAGCAGGGGCTTCGATAAGGTTGGCCCCCTGCTGTACCGTTTTGTTCTTTTGGATCGGCTCACCAGGTCCAACTTTCTGTTTATACTTTGGGATTTTTGTTTTCTTTTTTCTTTGGGACACGGGGAACTGAGGATTTAATTCTCTCTTTTCCTCCACAGGAAAATCAAAATAAGTTGAACTCAGAAAAGAGGTCAAGAGAGTTTTGAAATAAACCTGACTTTTTGAATCCTCATTTTGCCTTTGTGTCCTCAAATATGCTGTGCCCTTTGTGGACGTAACAATCACACAACACAGCACAGGCAACTCAGCACAAACTCAATCAGGAGTTTATTTACAGTAAATTTATAAAATGGCCTTTAAATCATTTATTTTGATAAGTTTGAATGTTATGTTGTCCTTCGGAGACAGATTAAAAATCCCTGCTTCGTGACATGGTGATAATTAGATTTATCTGCTCTGATGATTTCTGAAATAACTAACCAAGCAATTAGTGCTCCTGCTTTTGATGTTATCGCTATGTTCCTTTTTGGCAACAGCAGCCTTTAACCTTTTTTGGCAGATAACAGTTTTTCCAGTCATACTAATAAAACATCAGCCAGGAGGAATAAAATCAAATGAATAAAAAGCGAAGGATTAAATGAAAGATCCCCAAGTTGATGTAACCAAACATAAATGCTGCTAAAAAAGGATTTCAGCACAAATTTAAACATCATCTAGACATGATGAGAGCCGCCGATGGTCTTCTGGGCAGATTACCATTGTTAAATTTGATGGACTGAAACACAACAGTGTGTGTGCAGCAAGAAGAGCAGAAAGCTCAGCATGCAGCCCTGTGGAGAGCCTGTGCTGATGCTGATCCCTCTCTTTAGGTTGCTCCATGCCAAGCGGTAGTGATCCTTGTCCACAGACTTGAAATCAGCATTCCTTTCTCTAAGCAGCTGCTGGACTTCTCTGGTCATCCATGCCTCTTTGTTTGGGAATCGGGATCAGTTTTAGTACGGGTCTTGATGTAACACAGAATGCTACCAGTGAATAATTTCAGGTCTGTATGTTTAGAAATGTCCCAGTTTGTTCTTTCAAAACAATCTTGCAGCTGCAGAGAGGCACCATCAGGCCAGCTTGTGATGGCTCTGATGGTGGTACGTTCAGATTTCCTCATGGGGGTATATGCAGGAATCAAAAACAGTGACATGTGGTCAGACTGCATCAGGTGTGGTAACTGCTTGGCTCTACAAGCCAATGTGATGTAGAGTAGACCTTATCCAATGTATCGAGTCGTCTGGTGGCGCACTTCACATGTTGATGGAATTTGGGGAGCTTTACCTTTAAGTTGACGTGATTAATATCTCCGGCAATAATGAAAACTGCATCTGGATAGCTCTGCGGATAGTGCTGTTATACACTGTTCTCAAAGCCGAATTTGCATATGTCAGAGGGTGTAATGTAAACAACAGTGAGTCCATGGTCCTAATAGAGCGCAGTAGAGACAGCACAATCTGCTACAACTCAGACTGACTCATGACAAAGGCATGAGACAATCCTGTTTAAAGGGGGAAAAAAACTGAGCAAGCAAATTTACAGACTTTCAAACCATAAACAAGACTCAACAACAGCAGTATAATCTTCTTTCTAAATGGTGTGATTTTGATACGTGTAACAGGTAAAAGGATAAAAAATAGTCCTGGTGCTTGTTGCGCTCAGCAGGACTTCAAGATAACATCGTTTCACCAGAAGGGTTCTTTCATGTCCATCTTCCTGCGTTTTGTTGGAGGACTTACAAAGCAGCAAGCAAGACAAAAGAGTTGTGAAAAATATAGTGAAATGGCATCTTAGCCTTCAGTGATAGCTTTAAAATTCAGAGAAATAAAAAAAACTCTGAAAAAAAATGTTTCTGTGAAAAGATCCAGGAGCCAAACACAGAAGTAGCTACAGCCAGTGACGCGCACCTGCAGCCATTACAATACACTGAGTCATGTCAACAAAGCACACTGTTCTGAATTAGAATGAGCACAAATCAATCACAAAACTGTTGATCCTCTTCATGAGACTGTCTTGAGAAAACAAGAGTTTCTTCTCTCAGTGGCTTCTTCAGATTTACTGTTATACAGATTGCTACAACACACGTTTCCTGCCAACAGCTATCACCATCTTCAATAACTCTTTGAAGGATCTGAAATAATGGTTAGAACTTTTCATTTCCCTTTAGGATTAATAAAGTACTTCTGAATTTGAACTTCAATAGTTAAAATATATTTCATCAAACCAGTCAGTCACCAGTCAAGATCTTGTTAACTCTGAAACTTTTACCACGACAAAATGATGTAATTGATTTATAACTGATTCAGTGTGCTGCAGTTCCTCTGACTGAGGAAGATGGTATGTAAGTGACAAGAAGTATGTTGGAAGAAAACTTGAAAGATTAAAGCAAGCAGAATTCCATTTGAATGAGGTCCGAAGGGATACATAACAGATGAAGTCAGATACATATGATGCTGAAAGTCTGTGAAATGATTTAGTCATGACCAGAAGCACTTAAATCTAATGTGGCAGGAATTGAAGACACATAGGTTGAGGCCAAACAGGATGGATTTTTCAAGGTTTTATAATTCCATTGGTGGCATTTGTACAAGTTTAAGACTGCAGTTCAGTGGTCAAAGAAGTAAGATGTTATTAATAGAATGTTCTACAGCTGGAAAATATTCCTTGCTAAAACTCTCTCTACTCTCACTCAGAAAGCACAACAGTGGATTGACTAAAATGTTCACAAAAAGCATTTATTTCATCTTCTCTGTTTGCTGGGTCTGACTTGTGGAAAAGTGCAAACAACCATCAATTGCCATCTAGGATTTTACTAGCCATGAAAGAAACAAGTCCACTTCAACCTGTACAACAATGCGTATGCATTTCACCAGCAGTTTGGCACTCATGTCAGCTTTGGGGCAGAATTATAGAGGAGTTCAGGATTTCCATTACACACAAAACTCAGTCTTTGAGAAAAAGGAAAGGACCAGTAGGTAAGCTGTTTGTAGGTAAGCTAACACAGTTTGTTTTGTCTTCATTATGATCCTAGATATCATAATCTCTTGAAACTATACCAAACTATCAGCCATTTTAGATAAATGTACTGTCCATAACTCAGTTAATCTCACTCATTGTCTTAATCACATGAGTTTAATCTGAAGATGAATTCTTAACCTTTTCAGGGAGTTTTCTTCTGTTTGTAATAACTCTGTGGATGGTTGTTTTATGATTCCTGTTACTTTTCTGTTTATGGCTCACAAGATGATTTTGATTTATTTAGCCCCCCATCCACTCCTTTTGCCCCCCACACCTCCTCCTTTCCCCTCCCAGAGTCAGCCATCTGCCCAAAGGGAAGAGGAGACAAAACAGAGAGAACAGAAAATCAAGACAGGCAGTGGCTTCAGGAGGAAGTCATCAATCTTCTATGACCAAAAGTCCAATTTCTTATGTGTCATCTTTGTCAAAAGAGAAACACAAGGTGTGAACTCCAAAGAAAATATGACAGGAGAGGAAACAGATGTAGCTTCCATTTTCCCCCCTGAGTAACAGGGTTTTGACACCAAAGGCTACGACTGTGGACAAACTGTGGTGATCTTTCCTCTGGACTAAACTCCTATAATCATGGCAGAAACATAAAGATTAAATATCTAATTTAAGACAGACTTATTTGTGTTACTTTACTTTTATTTTTTATTTAATAGAAACACCCTAATTGCAAAATTATGTTTTTTCAAAAGTACCAAAACATCCACTAAGTTTTGTGCTATTTTGCAATGGAAAAACAGCTTGTGTCAAGTGTGTTATAATTATTATTTTTTTTGGTATTATGACTTTCACTGCTCTTAAAATGCAACAGAGCGGTGGAGGAAACTATGTAAAGTGTTTGAGGTATATTTCTTCTTGCACTCTAGAAAACACATTTTAGAATTTTATTTTAAAACTGACTTTTGACGTCAGAAGCGAGATTTTTTTTTTCCAAGCTTCTGGCTTGAACTAAAACAAAGTCAGTGTCAGGCTAGCTTCTCTCCTCTGTGCCACTAACTCTGCTCCTCTGCCAGCGAATTCATCAAGTCCACCCTCGGAGACGAGGAAACGCCAGCAGAGCTCAGCATGGCGGTCTGCGGCTGATAAGAAGCATAAACCTGGCTGCAGGAGCCGTTGCCACGGTAGTTGTAACCTGGACGTGATGGACAGGATTTATTGAGGACAATATCCTTTTACAGGTAACCAAGTTCCTGACACTGTGAATAATTTAGGGTTTTAATTTAATGTCTATAACTTCCTGGAAATATACAGTCTTGACAGACAGTTGCTGCACTTTGGTCATGTTCACTTTCCAGTAGCTAAGGTTGGTAGTGATGTTGCTGTCCCCGTCCTCCCCATCCTGTCTGTCCTGTCTGTCTTCAGGTATTTTAGGGACCTTTTCCATGTGGAGCTTCCTTTGTTACATTCAGGTGGGTTTTTGCTTCCAAACACATGGACGGTATTTAATTGGTAGCTTTAAATAAATCTTTCACAGCGGCCATCGTGGCTGAGCACTATTGGTAAACACATGCTACTCATGACATTATTACAGGTTCTCTAGGGACAAATTAAATGAATGTAATTAGTGTGAATACCTATTATTTCTTGTCATTATGCCTGCTGTATGGAAGGTTAATATAGGGTAAAGATATGGAAAGGTAATGTAGGCGTATAGTGGAGAAATGTCAATGCTATCTAAATGTAAAAAGTAAAAAACATTTTTTTTTAAGGAATGAGAATCATTAAAATAGAGGCCCACACCCAAAGGTGAGAAATAAGTATGCATGCAGTGGATGGACAAGTAGATTATATCTTTCTTTTTTCTTTTTTTTAGGATTCTGCTAAATCATTTTACAAAATTAACCAAATGGGAAAATAGCACAAATCCCTACTTATTTCTGCAAACATTTTTTAAGACATATACATCCTAAGTAGGACAAAATCAGTCATTTACAATAAAATCTCAACGTTGAATGGCTTCTATTCGTGAATTGTTGTCTTGATGCTAAGAAATAAAAGCTTTGTCGGATATTTTGTGGTTTCTCTCAGGTTTAAGGATAGGGAATCACGATATCTAGTTCAGAGTTTCTCTGACAGTGTTACTGATCAGTGCGCTCCGCTTGCAAGCGTAATAAAGCTGTTTTTGTTCTCTAACTTTGACTCTTGGTTTTCCAGATATTTTCAGACTTGACAAGCTAGAGGGCTATAAAGACATGATCACAACAACGGGGCAGGTGAAAAAGAGGTGGCCTTTTTCAAGCTGGACCTTACTTTCAGCATTCCTTCATTCAAACATTGTTTGGAATCAGAAGACATTCTCCATAGAGATTCTCCAGTCTATGGAAACAGATTAGTGAAAATATATCTACATTTTCTGGCTCAACAACCTTCACAATTTGAAGTCATCCTCTTTATTGGCATCTACAATTCATTGTGTTTGGTTTTACCTCTCCTTCTCCTTCTTGTTTACCTAGTCATCAATTCCTTCTTTCTGATTTCTGAGTATTTGTCTCATGTCACTGTTTCTTCTTTCCAAATTTTACTTCCTTTTTTTGTGGGTCAGATTTGAACCTTGAAAGATTCGCAGCTTTTCTTTGATCAGTGTTTCCGTTTGATTCTTCTTCCCTGTCTCGTGTGTCGCATCCTAGCCGTTAACCAGTCAGTGGGAGTAAAACCACGGAGGCTGTTTGATTTTGCCTTTCTTCTGTGTGGTATACATCCTGAGAAGTTGTGTTCACACCAATCCTGGACAGAAATGCTGAGTGGTCGAATCATTGCGAGACATCAGGAGAACTCAGGGGAGCTTTGTGCACAAGTGTACCATTCTGTGTAGCTCAGAACTGTGCTGTGAAGATTTAGATGTGATTAAATAGGTTTATTTGCAAAATACTGTACATTCACACCACAGAGCTCTGAATGCAGCTTGCCTGTTTGAAGTAATTATAAATGTCTGCCACAGATAAGAAAATGACTTCAAATTAAAGTCCTTCTTAGTCACTCAAACAGGAGGCTGCTCTGTTGGCAGGCTATTGTGATTCAAATTCACTTTGGAGAGGAAAAACTTCTTTAATAGTCTAAGAGAAAGTAAACAAAGAAATTATCATATGAATCAACATTTACTCTCTTGGCAGTTTGAGGTACTGGGTTGGCTTATCAGCATTTGTCTTGAACTGGTTTTCTTATCGTTTATTTAGTATGTCTGCTTCAAATGACAGGCTTTACTTAAATCATCTTTTTTATGGTGTACCTCAGGGTTTGGTTTTGGAGCCCTTGTAATTTCCATTTAGATGCCCCCTCTTCAACACATTGAGTACTTTTAGAACGTCTCATATCATTGTTATGTGGATGACAGTCAGTGATACACCATTTTAAGTCTTGTGCTGTCTATAAACGCAGAATTATGGGTGGTCGACATGTGGACCTTTGGGGTTTGGTGAAGCTAGCAAGAGGTCTTTGACGCCCAATACCAAGAGTGCTTGGTCGTAACCTGTCATCAACAAAATGTGGCAGACTAAAAATAAAAGCAGTTTCCCTGATACATTTTTATGCTTGTATCCACACTTTATAGATTTTTACAGTAATACACTGTTGTAATAACAGTACACAGTTTGGTTGCAAGTGACAATTACAGGATCATATCTGCAGTTTAAGTAAAGTGCTAACCAGAATCTAATTTCGAAGAAGCATGTATATATATATATATATATATATATATATATATATATATATATATATATATATATATATATATATATATATATATATATATATATATATATATATATATATATATATATATATATATATATATATATATATATATACTGCTCAAAAAAATAAAGGGAACACTTAAACAACACAATATAACTCCAAGTAAATCAAACTTCTGTGAACTCAAACTGTCCACTTAGGAAGCAACACTGATTGACAATCAATTTCACCTGCTGTGGTGCAAATGGAACTTTGTACAGAACAAAGTATTCAATGAGAATATTTCTTTCATTCAAATCTAGGATGTGTTATTTGAGTGTTCTCTTTATTTTTTTGAGCAGTGTATATAAATATACTATATATCTATATAGATATATAGTATATTAGGATACTAATATTTAAACATAGAGTGGGGTTGTACGTGCATTTTATGTTAAAGCATTTAGAAGTACACTCTACATTCTTTGACTGTGGCAGTTTAGAAAAAAAGTCTGGAATGAAGTTAAACATGTAGGTTTAGGAATATTTAAAAGCAATGTGATGCCATCCATTGTTCTTGGCAACAATTATTAAATATTTGTACATGAACATTGGGTATCAAACTGGTTAGCTTGGGGAAAACAGACTTTCTAAACCTAACAGGGACCCTTTAGAGAAATGTGTGGATGACCCTCACAGGAATGAGGGGTGGTTCCAAACAGATCATCAAGGCTTGCTGCTTTCCCAGTTTTTCCGTTGGTTCTGGGAATCCCTCTGGTGACATGCTGCCCGGTGGTGGTGGGTCCATGGGAGGAAGGAGGAACAGGTTAAAAATCTGTGTTAAACTCTAAATCTCCCACAGTGAACAGACTCTGCAGAGCCTGCTAAGCATATGGCCTGATTAATATTCCTTGATGTGGAAAAGTGTCATAGTTGTCTCATTTATTATTAACAAGATTCTGACCCTCACATTCACTGTGTCCTCTCTGCTTCAAACATCATCATATCGTTTATTTAGAACCTTAAAGTAACAGAGCTGGCTTTAAAGGTGTCTCGCTAAAAATCTCAGTGCATATTTTACCCATTCTGTATCACTGACAGTTATTAATACAATATTAATGGCGGAGCACTGTATCATTTCCTTTGAGCAGACTGACTATCTTTGGATCTTGGAAATCCATAAAAGCCTGGAAGGAGTTTCCCATCAGCCTCTCTGTCTCATTGACATCAGCGTTGTTGTTTTTGTCATCGTCTGCAGTATTTTTGGAGCCATCAGTGGTGCATCATTGTTATCCATGCAGAGATAGATGGCTGTTGTTTAGGTGAGAGATGAGATAAAGAACTCAGCCAGGCATGAACCTCTCCATATCTGTTCTACATTCTTCCTCTGGACCCGTCTCTCATTTTGTCATTGCTCTTCCATTATTCTGTCTTTTTTTGTTCTTCATTGTTAGTATTTTTCCTATTGTTAGTCTGCATCTCCTTCTGTAGCTTTCCCATGACTGAAAATGGACAACCACTGAATTTTGAATCAAAAGACTGATAGAACTGTTCTGCTTTAGCCTATGTTGTGAAGAAGTGTGAAATACAGCCTGACTACACCAAAAATAATCATTATTATTATTGAAAATAAATATTTTGAAGCATGATGTGCTCTGATACTTTCTGCTAGATCACTTCATTGACTGTGGACTTCAGAAAACCCAGTGGATCAAAACCAGCAGATAACATGTTCCCCCCAATCCATCACTGACTGTTGAAACGTCACTCTGGAATTTAACCAACGCAGATTTTAACCTTCCAATCCTCCTCCAGACCCTCAGAGCTCGATTTCTAAATGAAATGCAGAATTTACTTTCATGTGAAAACAGGACTTTGTATGACTGGTCTTGGTCAGTTTTATGATTTGTACATAAAAAAAAAGCAGGTCATATTTCAACCATTTAATCAATGATTTTTATTAAAGTTGAAGAATGTGACAGTAGAGCCCGACTCCAACATCATTCTCATCCTCAAGTCACTGCAAATTCCAGCGTTTATTGCAAATATCTCATTTTCTGCTAAACATTCTAAATCATTCAATCAAGTTCATTTGTTAAGTACATTTGAACAAGAAAGTTCAAAGTGCTTCACATCATAAAAACACAAGAAAAAGAAGTCATAAAAGCAACATACAGTCAACTATTGAGAAACCAATGAGTGACAAATATGACATTATACAATATACATCAAATATGTTGGTCAATGTTCCATTTATTATCGTTCAAAAGCAATTCTAAACAACTGGGCTTTTGACCTTGATTTAAATGAAAGCTTGTTCCAGATTTGTGGTGCATAGAAGCTGAATGCTGCTTCTCTCTATTTAGTTCTCCTTATGGGGAAGACCTTACCTCTATTATTTGTTTCCTCAGTGTGTTTCTGCATGTCATGAAGTTATCTCCCAACATGATGATGTGTCCAGTCAGTAGTCTTCCCCATTGCTTGACTGGTAGTACTTTTACAACCAACATGGTTCGGAGACTTCCACATTACTGTCTGGCTTGTGATCTACCTCTCAAATTGCAAAACATGACATCTACTGTAGATCCCCAGGAGACTTTGCAGGTCTCTTGAAATAATTCGCTTTTTAAGGTGTGGCGTCACACTTTTCTGACATTTAACGTTTTGAGAACATTCTAGTCTTCCGAGACGCTCAATTTTAGGTTTTCATTATCTGTAAACCATGAGTATTAAAAAGGTAATAAGTAAAGGCTTAAAATATTTCACTGTGTTGTGATCAGTATGTAAGGGATTCACTTTCTGAAATGAGTGACAAAATAAACTTCTTCTGGATGTCCTAGAGTTTTTTTATGCTGTATGTCTATACTATTATTATTATTATTATTATTATTATTATTATTATTATTATTATTATTATTATTATTATTATTATTATTATTATTATTATTCCATTGTATCTCAAATTTCCCAAAATTTTGTGACCAACTCTAAAACTGCTGCATTTCCCCCCTCTGGACAGTAAATATCTCCATCATCTCCTGGTTACTGTCTACTTAGACATTTCCCATGAACTAACTTTGGAAGACCCCCTCAATCAATTTATGTGTGCCAACGTTGAGAAATCATCTTCCATTCCTCATCTAACTGGCTCACTCTGTGTTTTTTTTCCCCATCTTCTCGCCCACTCTGTCTCCTTCTTTGATATGCAGTACCTCGCCCAGATCACCAACATAGCTAATGAGCATTTGAGGCTTTTGGGTGACTGAGTGCGGCTGAATGAGACACCTTCCTATCCTCGCCGCTGTGCTCCAACAGGCAATTATTCAACGACAGGACAGTGTAAGGGCTACCAACACTTTGCCCTTCCCGTGTGTAATTAATTCTGTGCGCTGACAGTGCAAATTATACCCTTCCTCTGGCGCACGCTCACACATACAAGCTCAAATAAAGCCATACGGACGGAGATCAAATTGTCGAAAGGCCCACGCACTTTCTGGTTTATAATGGATTAGCGCTATCTGTCATGTGTCATGACACCGATTATGAGAAATGAAGTCTCCACTGGGGGAAAAGCAGCTGCCTTCCATGGGAAATTAGTTCCTCTGTAAAATGATGAAAGCCTCCAACTCCTTTCTAATCTACCTTTTTTTTTTGTCCTTCATATGAAAAAGTTTGGCCTTTCCAATCTGACTCCTTATTAACATCTGGATCTATTTTTTATAATATCTATTTACTACTACCCTGCATGTAGATTCCTTGGCATGCTTTGACTTCAGTTTCTCTGTACAACCCGTGGATCACTAAGAATAACTTTTGCTGAGAGGATATGCTCGATTTCTAACTAATGCTAAAAAAAGATTCTCAATTACTATGATTTAATATAAATTAAAAGTATAACAAAAACCTGTTTGCTGTCAGTCCTCCATTTTTTAACTCCGCGGTATGTTCTGACATCATCACACAGTCAGTACTGCCACAATATAGACACATTACAAAAGTTACAAATGGAGAGATTCAACCGGTTTTTGTTGAAGGCCAACATTTGGACTCATTTTGGTCGTCACTGAAGACGGAGCTTCACCATGTGGAAGGCTCCCAAAATAAAGGTTAAGCACTTTGGGAGCGCCGCAAATAACAGCTTGATATCTGGGCAGACGATAGTCCACATTGACGTGTCCCGGATGACACTGTTACACTGCAAAAGAAATGAGTTGAAACTACTTAACTGAATTGCTTCAACAGGTAGCAAGTAAATCAATTAAGTTTATCCAACTCAATTAATTTCTTTTTACTGAATTCATTAAGTGTGTTTAAAATGACAAATTTAAGTCAGTCTTACTCAAATCATTTAGTTTACTTCAAATGAAGAAGGAAACTAATAAATGATTTCTTTTTTTACCACGGTGTTTTGGTTCAGGCCTTGTACACCTTTATTTGAGAGTAATGACAGAAAGGGAAAACATGAAGCTAAAGTCATCAGGCTGGAATTGAACTTCATTATGGCCTCATGCGAGTTGTGCTTTTTTATTCTCTCAAAGGTTTTGTTGGCTCTAGTAGCCTTTATTTGAAAGTGGTTTGACAGGAAACAGGGTAATGAGAGAGGGAAGACATGTGGCAAATGTCACCAGGCTGGGAATCAAACCTGTGACCACCGCCACGAGGACTAAGGCCTCAATACGTGGGTCGTGCTGTGCCCCTGCACCACCACAGAACCCCAGTGGGTACAGGATCTGTCCTAATGAAGCGTGCATCATGACGTCAGATGTAGGATACAAACACGGCATTGACCTCAACTGTTTCAAATACACTTTTGAGAATGCAATCTAAGAAGTGTATTCTAAAAACACACTTTTTAGAGAGTACTCTAATCCATGACGACATATAATATTAATCTAGAATAGGATCCTAATTTTGTTGCTGTCTGTCTTCAGTAGTAATGGTTACATTTACTTGAACAACTTTTTTGGGTGGGAAAAGCTTTAGGACTTGTAGAACATTTCCTGTCCTTTTTACAGCTAAAATAAAAATAGCTACATTTTGAGGCCTGAATGTAAAAGGATTAAAGAAATTGACTTCAGCAATTGGACACATTAGGCTCTTAGATTTCTGCAACATATGAGCTAATGTTTATGACAGAAAAATAGTTAAAGGACTGAAGAGAGGATGTTGGACACAAAGAGTTCGTCTGTCACATACTCAGTGGTGTCTTTTTAAACGCTATGCTTCAAATATGTCCTGCACCTAGATATTTTCCCCTGTAGCCTGCTGTTCTGTCACCTTCTTTCGTTGCTCTCCCCTATGAAAATAAAGAAGTCGTATATATTAGAATGGCTGAGATTTATAGATTTGTTCACCAGCGAGTAACGCCCTCCATACAAGGCTCAGGTACGGCGAGTGAAAAGATCTTTCTGAAACATTTATTTAAGATGGAACTTTAATGAGAGGAAAGGGTCGAAGAGAAGTGGCCATGCTGTTCTTGGTGGAACTGAGTGTGTGCGTGCGCGCGCGTGTGTGCCTGTACATGAGTGAGACAGAGAGGGAAGCAAAGAGAGTCTGGCTATATAGACCAGGAATCATACAAAATTCATAGCCAGGGTAAAATCTGACACTGCTGTCTGGGGACAGGAGGTGAAGAAGGATGAGAGAGCTGTGTAGTGGAATGAGAGCGAGATCAAGCGGAATGGAAGGAGGATAATGTGGGTGGAAAGCAGAGGAGGGAGAGTATAGGGGGGAGGAGGGGAGCAGGGAAACAGAGGATGAAATGTACAGTGTGAGAACAGAAGTTGGTCTTTCATTAATATCACTCCAACAGAAGGTACAGGAGGTATTAAGGAGCCAAAAGAAACATAATTAATATGGGCAGCCTTCATAACTCTAGAAATCTTCCTGGAACTCTCTGCAAAGCTTCGTAACCTGTTTGCTTTCACCTCAGAGAGGCTCTGATAAGGAACCAGGAGGATGTGCGGTTTCTCCTACCATCCAGAGAGACGTAGGCAGGTAAGACAGGACTGCATATCACAGCATATTCAGCTGTGAGAAAGGCCTAGTCAAAGTCCATATCTAAATCTGATTGAAAATCTGCACCTGCATTTTCATTACAAATGTGGGGAAAAACTGATTCTGCTGATTTAAAAAAAAAAAAAAACAATTTTGCAATTGCGAAGTTTCCTTTAAATAAGAATCACAGTTAAAATCACACATGAATAAGTTTGTTCACACTATAAGTCAAAGGAAAACATCCTCCTCCTGCCACTGCCTGTCATCTTCTTTGTCTTTTCTGTCAGTACTAACATCTTGTTGTTGATCACGTAACTTGTGAAATGCAAAAAAGAAAAGTGTTTCCATTGCAGTTTTTTGAATCAGCTGAAAAACCTTCTCGTCCAAGCACAAAAACTTTTAATTGAAAAACGTGAGTATCTTTGAAATTGAAGGTTTTTTTATGTTTGTGATGAAAAGAAATTTATGATCATAATTCCAATTTGTGCAATCTCATGCACAAACTGGAAATGCAGCTTATAGAAAATTGATGCTTCCAATCAGACTGAGTTTCCAAAAGAAAGTGTTGAGCCTTTTCGTTCTCTCTTCCAACTTTGTACATTCAGAGAAAAAACTTGCATTTTCACCCAAAACTCAAAAGTTGAAAAAATTTTCAGATTTATGCAACTTATACATGGTAAAAGGAGGTGAAATTGATTGGTCCTTCAGCTTTACAATTATGGCTGAATACATTTTGTCATACAGTGGATCTCCAACTGTTTGAGGTCCAGTATCACAAACTCACATATTTGAATATCTTTCTGCGGAACAGAACGCCACAATATTCACAGAAAATTAGCCTATTCATGGATTTTTTTTCATAGAGCATGTCTAAAATATTTGAAAAAAAAAAAAGCAAAAAAGTTTTGTCGCCCTGTGTCAAAATGTGTGAAAGTTTAAAGACACATAAACACTTTGGCGAGCCCTGCATGTTGCATCCACTTTCATCGACTTTAACATCCATCAGTCCTGATATATACTGAAACTTCAGACTTTTACAGAGTATTCTGTCAAAATCAATCTGAGCAAAGAAGAGAGAAAAATAGGTACCCGCACTACTGAAGTTAAGAGGAAGAAAACTTTTAAAAGGAACTGTTATCATTCATTTTCAGGGCGCATTAAATGACAGGTGCATTTTTACAATACTCTGCAGTTTCTCACCTTGTCTGACTGAAAGGTGAGCTACAAATCAGAAAGAAAGAAAAGGCACAAATAAAGGCCACTAGTGCTAGAGAAACCTTTAAAACGAAAACGACCCAGATTAACCATGTGTCTTAGTTCTGCCAAGCTGCAGCAACACATATAAATTGCAAATTGATAAGAATGTAGAGGAATGTCTTTATGCTAATGTGATTGAAGGTGTGAGTGTGTGTGTGTGTGTGTGTGTGTGTGTGTGTGTGTGTGTGTGTGTGTGTGTGTGCGCGTGCGTGTGTGTGTGTGTGTGTGTTGGTGTGCGTGTGGGTGTGTGTGTGTTTTAAGTTGTTGTTTGCATTTGTAATGGGATTATGGTTGCTCTAAAAACCAGGTTTTCCTCCAGTACAGTATAATGTGAACCCAAAAGCCTCCAGCACATCAGTTCACTGAGGACTTAAAGGAAAAAAATAAGTCTGTTAAAATAGCCATGTACATACAGTATATACACACACATATATATTTTAGTTGTGTAACAACATCATATGTTATGAAGCGAGGAGGTTTTTTTTTCACCACTCTGCCCTGCCTGATGGGAGGGGGGAGGTACAAATCATGTGTTGGCAAAGAAGACACATTTTTTTAATGAATGAATGAACGCTCAAATCATCTCATTAGTGTAACAGCAATGTTTAATGTGATTATGGTTATTAAGAAGCTAATGTACCTCACAGTGAGTAACACTTAAGGCTGTGAATATGTTGAAATTTGTTCAGAATACACACACACACACATATATATATATATATGAAAAACACCCAAAAGGATAGTGAGCACAACAAATTACTGCTGAGGGCTTTTCACTGAATCACTGAAGTAGATATAAAAAGGTTCCATCAAGGTATCCATTAGACTTCTTTCTGCCACGTCTGAGAGCGACCGGACGTCACTCAGCGTTCGGCGTGAATCGGAGCTTTTGTGCGTCAAATCTAAACTCAAAGACCTCAACAAACTATCCGTCCAGAAGAATACATTATAAGCTTTCTTATTCTGTTGACCAAGTTCCACATGCATGTCTGCTAATTTCCTGAAGACAAGCCCAACCTCAGAGCTTTTTTGACATGATTTTTAGACTCTTTAAAAGCTATAAATCTTACAAACTTAAGTGATGAATTTGATTTGCAACCTTTTATTTTTTCTCATGGACTCATAGGGATTTGTTACTCCGGCACCTTGAGCATTCTACTATTGTATATTCTTTATGTGTAAATAAAGTTCATCACAATTCTTATTGTATCCACGGCAACAAAAACATTCAATTATGTGACAGCTTGTACATCATAATAACTCTTGCAAAAGAGGAGGAAATTAAATTAAAGACTAATTATTATTTTATTGCAGGAGGTAAGAATGTTTTTTCCCTCTACATTTTATTTTCCGTGGTCATTTCTGTGACCTTTTCCACCGTGGAAACATTTTGAAACAGAGTGAGTATTCTTACCACAGGAACAACGTCTGCCGATCACTCACTCACCAGTGGAGTCACGTTGTTGAAAATAAGTAAAATAAATTACTTCGCTACTTTTAATTCCTCTTTTTTCTTCTGTATACATCTTGAAAGCCTGAACAATGCCACACCGTTACCAGTAGCAACACTTTAGAAAACATCGTCATGGTGTTCAGTAAACCAACACAATACAGTCTTAGAATACATCAAAGCGTTGTTATCCTGCCACATACGGCCTCACTAAAGACACAGACTCTGAGAATATCATATGTTAAGGAAGGATAAACCTTGTTGGAGAGATAATCAAAAATTCTTTTTTATACTCAGTCTCAAAAGGACGATGACATGAAGGAAGATGTCTGAGTTCAGCTGGAGTTCAGCCTTTTCTGTTCTTCCCCTCAGACAGCTTTGGCTTACATCCTCAAAAAGTTCATATAACGATTGTTATGGAACAAGTGACTGGTAACAATTGTACCAAATCAACAAACAAAATAATGAGGAAGTGACACCAGGGGGGGATGGAAGGGATGGTTCAAGGATTCAAAGGTTACAGTTCAGTTTGGTTCATCCATTCTCTATTTCTGTTTCGAAATGAGTCAATATGGTATTGCCAAAACCAAAAAATAAAATAAATAAAGTAGAAAAACAACAATTATCAACAGAAGATTTTCCACCATTGTGAGTTTTTCTGAAGAGAATGTCACACCTCTCTATGAGGTTCAAGATCAATTCTTACTTACAAAACTGGAAGATAATTTTCATTTCAAAAGCATTTTTAACATACCCGTTTTTTTTATTTGTTTCTTTTCATATTGCTCATGGTGTTTACCAGTAGCCTTGTATTTATGTTGACCCGTTAGTTTCGTGGGTTTATTCAGTTTGCTGTGGAAACTTCAAATTATCAGGCTAAATATTTATCTTGCTAATTTGAAGCAGATTATATAGTTTGGTACATAAATTTAACTCCAAACTAATGCTTAGTTAGCAAGATAAGTATTTGGCTTAGCATATAAAAAGTTTAACTATAAAAGCTTAAATTGGAAACTAAATATTTAACTCCAAATTAAATATTCAGCAAACAGGCTAATAAATATGTCAGTAATATGATAATTTACTTATCATAGAAGTTTTTAGAGGCTTGTGAGACTCTGCTTTAATTCTGATGTTCCACTTCCACGTATTAGCAAGTGAATTTGCATATTAGCTAAATATTTAGCTCAGAGCTATTTATTTAGTTCATGAACTAATTGAAGCCTGCTAGCTACAGACTTAGCTTAAAGCTGTGACATTTGTAAATAAACATACAATATGGTGAAATTATAACTTCTTCAGGCTAAATGACCCAAATGATTGCTGTTAATCTTTGACTGTGTAACTTAACAAACGGCAGCTCATATGAGGCAACAGTCCTAAAAATGTAGTCATTTGCAAATTGAAAAATAACTGTAGAAGCGCTCACACTGATATCATTAGATTGCATCATTATTTCAAGGGCGTAATAAAAAACAAAAATTCTTTTGGAACCTTTTCCAAATCTAATTGGGGGCTGGCTTTGACTTTGCAGTGTATCCTTCTATTTCAGATAGATAGACATGGGGACCTACAGAAAAATAAGAGTCACATCATTTCGGTTACTATAAATCAGAAAAATACAGTATAGCAAATAAAAAAAAAACAGCATTATTTCCAAGTAATTATCCATGGTTTCCATGTGAAATGAATGGGATGTGAAGCTGGAGGAGCACTTGCCTTTAAGCTGTGTCCTGTCCTGATCTCTGCTTTCTCAGATTCTTCACCACATGACTGATAAAACATGCCTCAGTCACAGCCGTCCCTCGGCTCATTCAGATGTATGATTGGCATTCAACCAACCAGAAACAGTGCTGCCTCTGTATCGCCTGTCTGAGGTGACACAGCTTCTGGGTTCTGGAATGTCAGCATGTCAACTTCAAGATAAGTGACGAGAAAGGAACTGAAGCAAGCTTTTATTCTCACAGAGCTGGTCTCTGTGGCCCAAGTGTGCTGTTGGATGGAGTCGCTATAAACTATTTATTCTCATAACATGCCTTGGTTGTGCAGGATCGGAAATCTGGAGCCATTTTTAATCTTCCATGCGTACTGGTCTGCCAACTACAACATTGCATTAGGAGACTTTCTTGTTCAAGTGCAAGAATATTGCACTTGTCATATTAATAAAATTACAAAAAAAAAAATTGTTTCACTGAGATAGAGATCAAGGTCTGACATGACCAGCTCGTCTAGTCTGTGATCTTGAAGTAGACTCAGAGGTTTGCAGATCGTTTCAAAGTCCTGCTCCCGATAATAATTTGATGCTTTTGTTGTAAAAGATTAAGTAAGTCCTTATTGGAAAAACCTTCACAACATGTTTAGCATTCCTGATAATACTTTTTTATTATTTTTTTGTGTTGGAGTTAAATCTTAAGACTGAATAAAAAGTGACAAGAAACAAAATGTTTGTGGTTCTATATGATTTTTGTAACCCACTGAATCTTTCTCAAAATTTAAATAAGCTCCGACCTCGGCTGTGACAGCACAATGTGCAAACACTTACTTGTTCATTTCAACGATGAATGGAGGGAAATGACATGGAAGCCTGTTCAGGGTTCAAATTTACGCGTTTTTGATGTAGTGCATCTTAAACTTCTGATGCACAGCATGTTTGAGTATAAATGGAATTTTGCATATATCATACTTGTACGTTTCAGAAAATTTCTTTAAAGTGTAGTTGGACGGAGTGAGACGGAATGATTTCTAAGCAGATTTTTGCCCTTATTCTCACTTTCTGACACGCAGCGGCTGGGGGAATGTGGCTTTCAGCCATTCAGAAGGCGAGGTGATAGAAACACAAAGGGGAACAGAAAGTCTGGTGGACGTCCACAGACTACTGCCATTGTTTCTTCACAGTCGGCCATGTTTGTTTGCTCTGAACTCACGTTTCTCCTCTGCAAGAACCGGTTCTCAATTCCCATCCCTAATCACAAGTCAGCTCAAGTAATGGCTTCTACGAGAAACAATTTGAAAATTGACATTTGGTCGCCTGAGACAAGGAGAGGTTATTATGATATGAGAGGTGAATCTTTATTTTGAGAAGGAAGCGCGCAGTGCTCATCTGGTGTAAGTTCACCAGATGAGCACTATGATGTGGAGGTCAAGTTATTGTACAGTTCTAAACTTCTTCAGTTGTGCTTTTTTGTTCAGCAATTCTTAATAACTAAAAGTAAACATTTTCTTCATTTATTTGGGTAGGTTGTAGTTTTATAGTCCATTAAAGCAGCGATAAAAATAATCGTTAAACAAAACAAGGTTGTGGGGGTTAATCTTATTGTCCATATGTCATTATGGAGGTGAACTGCTCAACATATCATGATTCCAGTTTTAGTCCTCATTGCCCAGCCCTTGTCTGCTGTGTGGCTCCACACCACACACCATCTGCATAACATCCATTGAAGTCGTGGTTCTCAAACTTTTCAGGTTTTCCCACAACAGAAAACTCTTTTCTCCACTGAGGAAATAAACATCTCCCTGGTTGCTACTTATGTCTTTCAGAACTGCAGGTTCCACACCGCAGTAAACATTTACTGCATATTGCCGTTATACTGTATATTGAGTTTGGTTCAACAGAATTTACAACCTTGGACAGCACAGTTACCCAATGTGATATACAGTATCTTCTTTGTCTTCTTCATTACAATAATCACTGTTTAAAATATTCATGAAGCACTTTGAGATTTCAAATAAGATTGATCAATTTTACTGTTTGTATTGCCATTTTTACAAAAGAACAGTTTTTTCACAATAATATCACACTGAAAGGAATCAGAATGATTACTTAATTAAGTGGTTCATTTAGTAAATCAATTAATTTGCTTCTTGATCTAAACAGATTTTAATGGCTCTAGAACTTTTTCTTAAACCCCCCTTCACAAATCCGAGGGACATATCAGAGGGCGTTAACACACCCAAGGGGCTTTCAAGATTAGCACATGTAAAAAGACGGAATGGAACAAACACAGACAGAATCAGCTGCACAGGATGTATCTATAATTAAGAACAGCTACATCCTCTTTTCTGTTTTCCCGTCAAAGTGTCATAATTATTTATTCTTTGTCTGTTGTCAGTCCTCTGATGTGTAGCAAGTAGTTTGAAGCAATAGTCTGGCAGGTTGAGTTCACTGAGGCTGGTGGTTTGGACTTTTCCTGTTTAAACTGTTTTCTGTAAAGAGCTGCAGTTTCTGTCTGCAGAGAGACACAGACAGCCTTAGCAGAAAACAAACACATATAAGTAATAATAATCCTGTAAATGGTTTAATAAACTATTTGATAAAAGTAAACACACTGTGAATAATTATTTTATTCTACAATTCCAGACTTTTTTTTTCTTTTCTTAAAACAATTTAAAAATAATTATAATGGCGTCTGTGATCCAGTTTCACTGATGACATCGTCTGGTATTCTCCATGTTCTTAATTGTGCCTCAGCTATTTACTGGGTGACCTACTGAGCGAGCTGTCGTTGGTGGCCCTATTTTTTAAAGGGGTGCTTAGATGCTTAGATAGAAGCCACTTGGTGGGCTCCTGGGTCGCGTTTTCCAATAACCTTCTTTAAATGTCTCTTTTCTTTAAAGAAGAGACATTCTCTTCTTTAAAGAGAATGTCAAACAGGCGTCAGTAAAAGTCTTGAGTGGGTTCAGCGGGGCCCTGGATGCAGGCTGATATGATATTGTAGCTGGGGCGGATAGGAAACAGTGTGATGAAGGCCTCAGTGAGTTTCTGCAGGGCTGCATCATAATCATCATCGTCCTCGTGGTTTTCTTTGGGGGAATCAATTCCCAACAGACGGCAGTCAGCAAGAAAAACAGGTCCCAGCTTTGAGACAATAGTTGGCCCGTACACATGCAACATCACAGTCTTAAGTTCAAAAATGGTAGGCCGCATGGTTTTGCTGAGATACTCCAGGGCCTCAGCGATGGCTCTGCCGCAATTTTTGATTGGTGGCAGATGTTGTTTGGCTACAGCAACCAGGTCCAAAGGCTCTGAACAGCAGCTCAGGACCCTTCAGACCCAGGATTTCAATCATGGGACAGGCGAGGTTGCCTTGGTCTTCAGCGATCAGGGGTGCAGCATCCAGGGACCTCAGAAGATATTCATGTCCTCTTTGACCTCCATGAGATCTAAATGCAAAACCAGTTTGTTCAGAGGGGTCTTCTTTTGAGTCTGGGGGATCAGTCTTTGGGCAGAGGAGAATGGCCAGGGGCAGGGAATCATCAATAGCATCACAGAATGGATTTTGTGGTCCTGGACCCTGTCCTTTGGTGTTTTGGGGCTGATAGGGCCTTAGTGCTCCAAAGGTTGGAGCACCACCACTTCTTTTTTACCTGCCCGTTGTTTTGATCATGTCGTTAAAGCCCCCTAGGTATTTATAGTCAAAGACCTTTTGTTAACATCAAAGAAACACAAATGTCCCTGATAGTCTAGTGGTCAGGATTCGGCGCTCTCCCTGCCACCGCCCTGGTTTGATTCCCGATCAGGGAAAACAACACTTTTTTTTCACCTGCCCCGTTTTTTTGATCATGTCTTTAAATCACTCTATGTATTCATCGTCAAAAATCTTTTCTTAGCTACACAGTGTCACAAAATTCCCTGATAGACTTGAGGTCAAGATTTGGCGTTATCACCGCCGCGGCCTAGGTTCGATTCCCTGTCAGGGAAGGTCCATGTCTCTTTTATCTGCACCTTTGTTTTGATCGTGTCAATAAAGCAGTCAACGAATTCATTGTCAAACAACTTTTGCAAGCTTTGCAGACACACAAAGGTCAGTGATGGTGTAGTGTTTAGCATTCAGCGCTCTCACCGCAGTGGCCGGGGTCCGATTCCCTGTCAGAGAAAAACCAATTATTTTTCACCAGCCCCATTTTCTGAGTATGACTTTAAAGCATTCGAGGTATTCATGGTCAAAATCCTTTTGCTAAAGACTCAAACACACAAAGTTCCCTGATGGTCTAGTGGTCAGGATTCGGCGCTCTCACCGCCGCTGCCTGGCTTCAATTCCCGGTCAGGGAAAAATCAGTTATTTTTCACCAACCCCATTTTCTGAGTATGACTTTAAAGCATTCGAGGTATTTATGGTAAAAATCCTTTTGCTAAAGAATGAAGCACACAAAATTCCCTGATGGTCTAGTGGTCAGGATTCGGTGCTTTCACTGCAGCGGCCTGGGTTCGATTCCCGGTCAGGGAAGTTCCACTTCTATTTCATCTGCACCTTTATTTTGATCGTGTCTATAAAGCAGTCAAGGTATTCATTGTCAAACACCTTTTGCAAGCTTTGCAGACACACAAAGGTCAGTGGTGGTCTAGTGTTTAGGATTCAGCGCTCTCACCGCCGTGGCCGGGGTCCGATTCCCGATCAGAGAAAAAACAATTATTTTTCACCAGCCCCATTTTCTGAGTATGACTTTAACGCATTCGAGGTATTTGTGGTCAAAATCCTTTTGCTAAAGACTCAAAGACACAAAATTCCCTGATGGTCTAGTGGTCAGGATTCGGTGCTTTCACTGCAGCGGCCTGGGTTCGATTCCCGGTCAGGGAATTTCCACTTCTATTTCATCTGCACCTTTATTTTGATCGTGTCTATAAAGCAGTCAAGGTATTCATTGTCAAACACCTCTTACAAGCTTTGCAGACACACAAAGGTCAGTGGTGGTCTAGTGTATAGGATTCAGCGCTCTCACCGTCGCGGCCGGGGTCCGATTCCCGGTCAGGGAAAAACCAATTATTTTTCACCAGCCCCATTTTCTGAGTATGACTTTAAAGCATTCAAGGTATTTATGGTCAAAATCCTTTTGCTAAAGACTCAAGGAACACAAAATTCCCTGATGGTCTAGTGGTCAGGATTCGGCGCTCTCACCGCCGCGGCCTGGGTTGGATTCCCGGTCAGGGAACGTCCACTTCTATTTCATCTGCACCTTTGCTTTGATCGTTTCTATAAAGCAGTCAACGTATTCATTGTCAAACAACTTTTGCAAGCCTTGCAGACACACAAAGGTCAGTGATGGTCTAGTGTATAGGATTCAGCGCTCTCAGCGCCGCGGCCGGGGTCCGATTCCCGGTCAGGGCAAAAACAGTTATTTTTCACCAGCCCCATTTTCTGAGTATCACTTTAAAGCATTCGAGGTATTTGTGGTCAAAATCCTTTTGCTAAAGAGTCAAACACACAAAATTCCCTCATGGTCTAGTGGTCAGGATTCGGCGATTTCACCGCCGCGGCCTGTGTTCGATTCCCTGTCAGCGAAGGTCCACTTCTATTTCATCTGCACCTTTCCTTTGATCGTTTCTATAAAGCAGTCAACGTATTCATTGTCAAACACCTTTTGCAAGCCTTGCAGACACACAAAGGTCAGTGATGGTCTAGTGCAGGGGTGTCAAACTCCAGTCCTCAAGGGCTGGTGTCCTGCAGTTTTTATAAGTGTCACAGGTACAAAACACTGGAATGAAATGGCTTAATTACCTCCTCCTTGTGTAGATCAGTTCTCCAGAGCCTTGCTAATGACCCAATTATTCCATTCAGGTGTGGTGCAGCAGAGGCACATTTAAAAGTTGCAGGACGCCGGCCCTTGAGGACTGGAGTTTGACACCTGTGGTCTAGTGTATAGGATTCAGCGCTCTCAGCGCCGCGGCCGGGGTCCGATTCCCGGTCAGGGAAGTTCCACTTCTATTTCATCTGCACCTTTATTTTGATCGTGTCTATAAAGCAGTCAACGTATTCATTGTCAAACACCTTTTGCAAGCTTTGCAGACACACAAAGGTCAGTGGTGGTCTAGTGTTTAGGATTCAGCGCTCTCACCGCCGTTGCCGGGGTCCGATTCCCGGTCAGAGAAAAAACAATTATTTTTCACCAGCCCCATTTTCTGAGTATGACTTTAAAGCATTCAAGGTATTTATGGTCAAAATCCTTTTGCTAAAGACTCAAGGAACACAAAATTCCCTGATAGTCTAGTGGTCAGGATTCGGCGCTCTCAGCGCCGCGGCCTGGGTTCGATTCCCGGTCAGGGAAGGTCCACTTCTATTTCATCTGCACCTTTGCTTTGATCGTTTCTATAAAGCAGTCAACGTATTCATTGTCAAACACCTTTTGCAAGCCTTGCAGACACACAAAGGTCAGTGATGGTCTAGTGCAGGGGTGTCAAACTCCAGTCCTCAAGGGCCGGTGTCCTGCAGTTTTTATAAGTGTCACAGGTACAAAACACTGGAATGAAATGGCTTAATTACCTCCTCCTTGTGTAGATCAGTTCTCCAGAGCCTTGCTAATGACCCAATTATTCCATTCAGGTGTGGTGCAGCAGAGGCACATCTAAAAGTTGCAGGATGCCGGCCCTTGAGGACTGGAGTTTGACACCTGTGGTCTAGTGTATAGGATTCAGCGCTCTCAGCGCCGCGGCCGGGGTCCGATTCCCGGTCAGGGAAAAAACAGTTATTTTTCACCAGCCCCATTTTCTGAGTATGACTTGAAAGCATTCGAGGTATTTATGGTCAAAATCCTTTTGCTAAAGACTCTAAGACACAAAATTCCCTTATGGTCTAGTGGTCACGATTCGGCGCTCTCACCGCCGCGGCGTGGGTTCGATTCCCGGTCAGGGAAGGTCCACTTCTATTTCATCTGCACTTTTGCTTTGATCGTTTCTATAAAGAAGTCAACGTATTCATTGTCAAACACCTTTTGCAAGCTTTGCAGACACACAAAGGTCAGTGATGGTCTAGTGTATAGGATTCATCGCTCTCACCGTCGCGGCCGGGGTCCGATTCCCGGTCAGAGAAAAAACAATTATTTTTCACCTGCCCCATTTTCTGAGTATGACTTTAAAGCATTCAAGGTATTTATGGTCAAAATCCTTTTGCTAAAGACTCAAGGAACACAAAATTCCCTGATGGTCTAGTGGTCAGGATTCGGCGCTCTCACCGCCGCGGCCTGGGTTCGATTCCCGGTGAGGGAAGGTCCGCTTCTATTTCATCTGCACCTTTGCTTTGATCGTGTCTATAAAGCAGTCAAGGTATTCATTGTCAAACACCTTTTGCAAGCTTTGCAGACACACAAAGGTCAGTGGTGGTCTAGTGTTTAGGATTCAGCGCTCTCACCGCCGTGGCCGGGGTCCGATTCCCGGTCAGAGAAAAAACAATTATTTTTCACCAGCCCCATTTTCTGAGTATGACTTTAAAGCATTCAAGGTATTTGTGGTCAAAATCCATTTGCTAAAGATTCAAACACACAAAATTCCCTGATGGTCTAGTGGTCAGGATTCGGCGCTCTCACCGCCGCGGCCTGGGTTCGATTCCCGGTCAGGGAAGTTCCACTTCTATTTCATCTGCACCTTTGCTTTGATCGTTTCTATAAAGCAGTCAACGTATTCATTGTCAAACACCTTTTGCAAGCCTTGCAGACACACAAAGGTCAGTGATGGTCTAGTGCAGGGGTGTCAAACTCCAGTCTTCAAGGGCCGGTGTCCTGCAGTTTTTATAAGTGTCACAGGTACAAAACACTGGAATGAAATGGCTTAATTACCTCCTCCTTGTGTAGATCAGTTCTCCAGAGCCTTGCTAATGACCCAATTATTCCATTCAGGTGTGGTGCAGCAGAGGCACATTTAAAAGTTGCAGGACGCCGGCCCTTGAGGACTGGAGTTTGACACCTGTGGTCTAGTGTATAGGATTCAGCGCTCTCAGCGCCGCGGCCGGGGTCCGATTCCCGGTCAGGGAAAAAACAGTTATTTTTCACCAGCCCCATTTTCTGAGTATCACTTTAAAGCATTCGAGGTATTTATGGTCAAAATCCTTTTGCTAAAGACTCAAGGAACACAAAATTCCCTGATGGTCTAGTGGTCAGGATTCGGTGCTCTCACCGCCGCGGCCTGGGTTCGATTCCCGGTGAGGGAAGGTCCACTTCAATTTCATCTGCACTTTTGCTTTGATCGTTTCTATAAAGCAGTCAACGTACTCATTGTCAAACACCTTTTGCAAGCTTTGCAGACACACAAAGGTCAGTGATGGTCTAGTGTATAGGATTCAGCGCTCTCACCGTCGCGGCCGGGGTCCGATTCCCGGTCAGGGCAAAAACAGTTATTTTTCACCAGCCACATTTTCTGAGTATCACTTTAAAGCATTCGAGGTATTTATGGTCAAAATCCTTTTGCTAAAGATTCAAACACACAAAATTCCCTGATGGTCTAGTGGTCAGGATTCGGCGCTCTCACCGCCGCGGCCTGGGTTCGATTCCCGGTCAGGGAAGTTCCACTTCTATTTCATCTGCACCTTTCCTTTGATCGTTTCTATAAAGCAGTCAAGGTATTCATTGTCAAACACCTTTTGCAAGCCTTGCAGACACACAAAGGTCAGTGATGGTCTAGTGCAGGGGTGTCAAACTCCAGTCCTCAAGGGCCGGTGTCCTGCAGTTTTTATAAGTGTCACAGGTACAAAACACTGGAATGAAATGGCTTAATTACCTCCTCCTTGTGTAGATCAGTTCTCCAGAGCCTTGCTAATGACCCAATTATTCCATTCAGGTGTGGTGCAGCAGAGGCACATTTAAAAGTTGCAGGACGCCGGCCCTTGAGGACTGGAGTTTGACACCTGTGGTCTAGTGTATAGGATTCAGCGCTCTCAGCGCCGCGGCCGGGGTCCGATTCCCGGTCAGGGAAAAAACAGTTATTTTTCACCAGCCCCATTTTCTGAGTATCACTCTAAAGCATTCGAGGTATTTATGGTCAAAATCCTTTTGCTAAAGACTCTAAGACACAAAATTCCCTGATGGTCTAGTTGTCATGATTTGGCGCTTTCACTGCAGCGGCCTGGGTTCGATTCCCGGTCAGGGAATTTCCACTTCTATTTCATCTGCACCTTTATTTTGATTGTGTCTATAAAGCAGTCAAGGTATTCATTGTCAAACACCTCTTACAAGCTTTGCAGACACACAAAGGTCAGTGGTGGTCTAGTGTATAGGATTCAGCGCTCTCACCGTCGCGGCCGGGGTCCGATTCCCGGTCAGGGCAAAAACAGTTATTTTTCACCAGCCACATTTTCTGAGTATCACTTTAAAGCATTCGAGGTATTTATGGTCAAAATCCTTTTGCTAAAGACTCTAAGACACAAAATTCCCTGATGGTCTAGTGGTCAGGATTCGGCGCTTTCACTGCAGCGGCCTGGGTTCGATTCCCGGTCCGGGAAGTTCCACTTCTATTTCATCTGCACCTTTATTTTGATCGTGTCTATAAAGCAGTCAACGTATTCATTGTCAAACACCTTTTGCAAGCTTTGCAGACACACAAAGGTCAGTGATGGTCTAGTGTATAGAATTCATCGCTCTCACCGTCACGGCCGGGGTCCGATTCCTGGTCAGAGAAAGACCAATTATTTTTCACCAGCCCCATTTTCTGAGTATCACTTTAAAGCATTCGAGGTATTTGTGGTCAAAATCCTTTTGCTAAAGAGTCAAACACACAAAACTCCCTGATGGTCTAGTGGTCAGGATTCGGCGCTTTCACCGCCGCGGCCTGGGTTCGATTCCCGGTCAGGGAAGTTCCACTTCTATTTCATCTGCACCTTTATTTTGATCGTGTCTATAAAGCAGTCAACGTATTCATTGTCAAACACCTTTGGCAAGCTTTGCAGACACACAAAGGTCAGTGGTGGTCTAGTGTTTAGGATTCAGCGCTCTCACCGCCGTGGCCGGGGTCCGATTCCCGGTCAGAGAAAAACCAATTATTTTTCACCAGCCCCATTTTCTGAGTATCACTTTAAAGCATTCGAGGTATTTGTGGTCAAAATCCTTTTGCTAAAGAGTCAAACACACAAAATTCCCTGATGGTCTAGTGGTCAGGATTCGGCGCTTTCACTGCCGCGGCCTGGGTTCGATTCCCGGTCAGGGAAAAACCAATTATTTTTCACCAGCCCCATTTTCTGAGTATGACTTGAAAGCATTCGAGGTATTTATGGTCAAAATCCTTTTGCTAAAGACTCTAAGACACAAAATTCCCTCATGGTCTAGTGGTCAGGATTCGGCGCTTTCACTGCAGCGGCCTGGGTTCGATTCCCGGTCAGGGAAGTTCCACTTCTATTTCATCCCTACTGACCGCCAGAGGCGGTGCTTCAAGCACTGAATGATCATTCTTGCGCATGCGCAGGTCGAGTACTAATGACAACAAAGTCACCTGTGACCTGCCGGGGACCCACGTGACTCTATATAGTCACGTGGCACCCGGCAATCAATCCCTTTTGTTCTTCTCGCGCGCAGGTGTGTTGAGGACAGGTGTGTGGTCGTGTGAAGCCGGTTGCTTCTGTGTATACCACTAATTTCCTAGCTGCTTGTTGCTGGTAGCCCCGTGACCGGGTTTGGTCGGAGCTGCGGGTAAGTCTCGCCCTCCAGGGGCTGCACAAGCTGCTTTCACCTTACCAGATCCGCGGTGACTGGTAAGTTTTTGTTCTTTTCTCAGCAGTAGTTTACTGTTCGCTTTGATTTGCCTCTTTTGTGGCTCTTTTGTCTCACAGTAGCGTTTCTGCTCGCGCTGAGTTTTCAGTTTGTTTATCTACACTCACCAGTAGCGTTTCTGCTCGCGTTGAGTTCTTCTACAGTTGTTTATCTACACTCCCCAGTAGCGTTTTCTGCTCGCGTTGAGTTCTTCTACAGTTGTTTATCTACACTCACCAGTAGCGTTTCTGCTCGCGTTGAGTTCTTCTACAGTTGTTTATCTACACTCCCCAGTAGCGTTTTCTGCTCGGGCTGAGTCCATTTTACTTTGCTGTTGTTTATCTGACTCACCAGTGGCGTCTCTGCTCGTGCTGAGTTCATCTTTGGTTGATTATCGATTTGCTAGTGGCGTTCTGCTCATGCTGAGTTTGGAACCTCTACGGGGGGTTTTCTGCAACGGAGTCGCCGGTAGCGTTTTCTGCTCGTGTTGACTTCTGTTGGTGGCAGGCTAATCACGCCTTTCAGCGGTATGATGCTGGATAATTTATGCTGCTCGTCCTGTCTGGCTCCACTTCAGCCCGACGACGGACATGACTTGTGTCCCTCCTGCCTCGGTGTGGAACATCTCCGGGAGGCGCTGTCAGATAACGCTTGCCCCAACTGTTGCGTCATGCCCCGGTCAGTCAGACTGGATCGGTTGGCTGCGCTGGAGCAGCCTACCGACTGGGCGGGCGCTGCGCCGCGTACTCATTTGCCGATGGGGAAAGCGATGTGCAAACGGTCTACTGTGGCTGCACCTTCGGTACCGACAAAACGAGCCAGACGGACCGATGCAGGGCGGTTGTCCACGAGAGTGGATCATCTCACTACTGAACTGGCCCAAATGAAAGCCCTCCTCCAGTCCTTTCAGACTGCTGATGATCGCGGCCCGGCTCTCCCTTCCGAGCAGGATGAAATGTCAGTCAACGCCGATGATGCTGTTTCTGTGGCGGCCTCTGGCACCCATTTCTGTGAGGACCTGCCGGAGCTGGGCTCCGGGGCCTCTGGGTCGGACTCCATTGCCTCCCTGGAGGATATGGCGGAATCTGTGACATCCGCTATTAGAACGGCTCTTGCCCGTTTACAGATTAGTGTTCCTCAGGCCCAGCCTACGGCTTCCAGCGCCTTCTTTAAGCGCAGTAGGTCAGAGACTGCCTTTATGGTTCCTCCCTCGGCGGAGTACGTGCGGGAACTCCATGCTTGCTGGTCAGACACCAAGGCGCTTTCGCGTCTGACGACGGATGGCAGGGTCCTGGCAGCTATGCTGGAGGCCCCCAAGGTTGGCTTGGGGCAGATGCCAGCGGTGGAACCGGGCATTGCCTCTCTTATTATCCCACCTGATGAGGCTTTGCGGTCCAATGCCCGTTGTCCGCGCCCTCAGTGCCGTATTACCGATGACCTTCTCTGCAAGGCCTATGACTCTGGGGCCCGCATGGGCCGGATTGGGAACTCTCTATCCCATCTTATGCTGGCCCTGTCTTCCTCCTTGGAATCTGTTCCACTGGATCATGCCACGCAAGGCCTGGTTGATGCATCTCTGCAGGCCTTTGCTCTTATGTCGAGGGAACTTGGACGCACACTATCCACACTGGTTCACGCTCGCCGCCAAGTCTGGTTGGCGCAGTCACCACTTACTGAGCCTTGTAGGAGGACCCTCCGGGCCCTGCCTGTGGTTCCGGGGGAACTTTTTGGTTCTGCGGCACTGGACGCCTTGGACCGTACAGCTCAGGCTTCTAGAACGAGGCAACAGCTGGCAGGGCTTCACAGACGTGATCGCCAGCCAGTCAGCACCTGGGCGGCTGCGGGTCCTTCACGGAGGTCCTCAGGGCCTTCTCCTTCTTCCACTGAGCCCCAGGGGCTGGTACCAGGTCAGAGATCGGTCCAGAGACCTGCTCCAGATCGGAGAAACAGGGCTCGAGACCAAGCTGGGACGAGGTCCTTTCATCCCTTTCGAGCCGCGCAGTCTGGCCGACGTCCTCCCGGGCCTTCGAAGGGCCGGGGGGCCCGCAGATGATGCCTTAGGGCCGGCGGTCGGTTATTTTTCCCCGGGTCAGCTCAGCTTCTGGGCTGCCCACACCCCGGACTTGTGGGTGTTGTCCACCCTGTCCCGGGGGTACCGTCTTCAATTCCGCCGCCGGCCACCTATCCCTGGCCGGGTCAGGATGACTGCGATCTGCGACCCGGTGAAGGCACAGGCACTGAACCAAGAAATCTGCACCTTGCTGGCCAAGGGTGCTATAGTGCCTGTGGACCCCCTGCTGGATCCAGGGGGCTTTTATTCTATGTATTTTCTGGTTCCGAAGAAGACCGGGGGCCTGCGTCCAGTCTTGGACCTCAGAGGCCTGAATGTGTACTTGAAGGTCATGCCCTTTCATATGCTGACCACCAAGGAAGTGTTGCAGGCGATTTCCCCAGGCGATTGGTTCACTTCCGTAGATCTCAGGGATGCTTATTTTCACATCCCAATCGCTCCGCCCCATTGGCGGTTTCTTCGTTTTGCTTTTCAGGGGAGGCATTTCCAGTTCAGGGTCCTCCCGTTCGGACTTTCACTGTCTCCCAGGGTGTTCACCCGATGTGTTGCGGCGGCCCTCTCTCCTCTGCAGGCACAAGGATTGAGGATCCTCCCATATCTGGACGACTGGCTCATTTGTGCCGCGACACAGGACCAGGCGGTTCGGGATACTCGGTTAGTGCTCCATCATGTGGGATGCTTGGGCTTGCAGGTGAACATGGAGAAAAGCACTCTGACTCCCTCACAGGAGACTGTCTTCCTGGGCATTGCCATGGATTCCATCTCAATGGCTGCTTGCCCGTCACCCCAGCGGGTGGACAGTATATTGAGCATGCTCCCGGAATTCGGGCGCGGCATGGCACCGCCTCTTGTGCGGTATCTTCGACTTTTGGGCATGCTCACAGCTGCGTCTGCCGTAGTGCCCTTGGGGCTGCTGTCATTGCGGCCCCTCCAGATGTGGTTGAACAGCTTGAATCTGGATCCCGCACGGTACACTCATCGTCTCCGCAGACTTCGGGTGGGGCCTCAGTGTCTTCAGTCTCTGTCCCAATGGAGGGTGAGGTTGTTTATGACCACAGGGGTCCCGCTCGGTTCCCTCCCGTGTCGTCGGGAAGTTGTGTTTACGGATGCATCCTCCACGGGCTGGGGTGCGACTTGGCGGGGTCAAATGGCACAGGGGACATGGTCCCGGCGGCTGAGCAGGGAACACATCAATGTCCTAGAGTTACAGGCTGTCTTTCTGGCTCTTCAGAGCTTTCTTCCAGGCTTGCAGGGGAAGCATGTGCTGGTGAGGTCAGACAACACCACAGTGGTTTTTCACATCAACCACCAGGGGGGAACCAGGTCAAGGAAACTGTTGTGCTTGACTCGACGGCTTCTGACCTGGGCAGCTCCATGCATAGCCAGCCTCAGAGCAGCCTACATACCAGGGCCGGAGAATGTGCCAGCAGATTTTCTATCCCGTCGGAAGCCGCTTCCAGGGGAGTGGAAGCTTCACCAAGAGGTAGTGGAGCGCATCTGGACGGTCTTTGGCAGGGCGGCCGTGGACCTCTTTGCCTCAAGGGACGCATTTCACTGTCCCCTTTGGTTCTCATTGGACAACACCAGCCCTCTGGGCCGCGATGCCCTGGCACACGACTGGCCCCGGGCCCTCCTTTATGCCTTTCCGCCATTCGGCCTCCTTTTTCAGACTCTCCTCAGGGTGCGTCAGGAGGGGCACAGGGTTCTGCTGGTGGCCCCCTACTGGCCAGCGAGGACTTGGTTTCCTCTACTGTGCGAGCTCAGCTCCGGCTCGCCAATGCGTCTCCCCTCCAGGAGAGATCTTCTTTCCCAGGTGGGGGGTCAGATTTTGCACCCCGAACCGGACCGGCTCCAGCTCTGGATTTGGCCCCTGCAGGGCCGGGGTCCACCTTCTCAAGATACCCTGGGTCCATAGGGCATACGATGGCTAATGCATGGGCACCGTCCACGCGAGCTGTCTATGCTAACAAGTGGACGGTCTTTGCGACCTGGTGCCGTGATAGGGGGCAGGACCCGGTGCAGTGTTCAGTTTCGGACATCCTGACCTTCCTGCAGGCATTGCTGGATCAAGGACGGTCTCCATCTACCTTAAAGGTGTATGTGGCTGCCATTTCCTGTTGGCATGTTGGGCTGAATGGTTTTTCTGTGGGCCGAGACAAAGAGGTTGTACTGTTTTTAAGGGGTGCTCGGCGTTTGCACCCACCCAACCGCCCTGTGGCACCGGCCTGGGACCTTTCTCTTGTGCTTGAGGCTCTTCGGTCCCTCCCATTTGAGCCCCTGGCATCGGCAGACCTCAAATGGCTCTCACTAAAGACGGCGTTCCTTTTAGCTATGGTTTCTGCAAAACGTGTGGGGGAATTACAGGCTCTCTCGATAGCCGAGCCCTGCTGCCGGTGGAATCCTGATGGCTCGGGTGTTACACTGTGGTCTGACGTTGCATTTATTCCTAAGGTATCACTGGCGGCTGGCAGTACCCAGCCGCTCCATCTTGCTCGGCTTGACACCGGGAGCCCCTCTGAACCACTGTGTCCTGTTCGTGCCCTTGAGACGTATATCGATGCCACGGCATCCTTCCGAAAGACTAATAGCCTTTTTGTTTGCTACGCTGGCTCACGGAAAGGGCAGGCACTTTCCAAGCAGCGACTTGCACACTGGGTTGTGGATTTGATCTCCAAGGCTTATGCCTTGCAGGACCGGCCACTGCCGGCGGGAGTGAAGTGCCACTCTACACGGGGCATGTCGACGTCGTTTGCTGCCATGACTGGGGTGCCATTGGATGTTATATGCCGTGCGGCCTCCTGGAAATCACCTAGTACCTTTACTCGGTTCTACAGGGTGAATGTGGCTGCGCCCCATCCGCTTCAAGGAATTTTGGAGCAGCATGCCTCTACATCACATTAGGTGGGTGGTGTAGTCGCTGTTCCTTGTTGCTGATTCCTCGTGACCTTGTTGATATGAGTCATCCAGTGCTTGAAGCACCGCCTCTGGCGGTCAGTAGGGATGAAATAGAACGAAAGTTACTACCGTAACTACGGTTCTATGAATCCCGGATGACCGCCAGAGTGCTTGGTCCCTCGGAATCTCTGCTTTCGCGAGAAGATTGAGGGATTGATTGCCGGGTGCCACGTGACTATATAGAGTCACGTGGGTCCCCGGCAGGTCACAGGTGACTTTGTTGTCATTAGTACTCGACCTGCGCATGCGCAAGAATGATCATTCAGTGCTTGAAGCACCGCCTCTGGCGGTCATCCGGGATTCATAGAACCGTAGTTACGGTAGTAACTTTCGTTCTATTTCATCTGCACCTTTATTTTGATCGTGTCTATAAAGCAGTCAACGTATTCATTGTCAAACACCTTTTGCAAGCTTTGCAGACACACAAAGGTCAGTGATGGTCTAGTGTATAGGATTCATCGCTCTCACCGTCACGGCCGGGGTCCGATTCCTGGTCAGAGAAAGACCAATTATTTTTCACCAGCCCCATTTTCTGAGTATCACTTTAAAGCATTCGAGGTATTTGTGGTCAAAATCCTTTTGCTAAAGAGTCAAACACACAAAACTCCCTGATGGTCTAGTGGTCAGGATTCGGCGCTTTCACCGCCGCGGCCTGGGTTCGATTCCCGGTCAGGGAAGTTCCACTTCTATTTCATCTGCACCTTTATTTTGATCGTGTCTATAAAGCAGTCAACGTATTCATTGTCAAACACCTTTGGCAAGCTTTGCAGACACACAAAGGTCAGTGGTGGTCTAGTGTTTAGGATTCAGCGCTCTCACCGCCGTGGCCGGGGTCCGATTCCCGGTCAGAGAAAAACCAATTATTTTTCACCAGCCCCATTTTCTGAGTATCACTTTAAAGCATTCGAGGTATTTGTGGTCAAAATCCTTTTGCTAAAGAGTCAAACACACAAAATTCCCTGATGGTCTAGTGGTCAGGATTCGGCGCTTTCACTGCAGCGGCCTGGGTTCGATTCCCAGTCAGACAAAAACCAATTATTTTTCACCAGCCCCATTTTCTGAGTATGACTTTAAAGCATTCAAGGTATTTGTGGTCAAAATCCTTTTGCTAAAGATTCAAACACACAAAATTCCCTGATGGTCTAGTGGTCAGGATTCGGCGCTTTCACCGCCGCGGCCTGGGTTCGATTCCCGGTCAGGGAAGTTCCACTTCTATTTCATCTGCACCTTTATTTTGATCGTGTCTATAAAGCAGTCAACGTATTCATTGTCAAACACCTTTGGCAAGCTTTGCAGACACACAAAGGTCAGTGGTGGTCTAGTGTTTAGGATTCAGCGCTCTCACCGCCGTGGCCGGGGTCCGATTCCCGGTCAGAGAAAAACCAATTATTTTTCACCAGCCCCATTTTCTGAGTATCACTTTAAAGCATTCGAGGTATTTGTGGTCAAAATCCTTTTGCTAAAGAGTCAAACACACAAAATTCCCTGATGGTCTAGTGGTCAGGATTCGGCGCTTTCACTGCAGCGGCCTGGGTTCGATTCCCAGTCAGACAAAAACCAATTATTTTTCACCAGCCCCATTTTCTGAGTATGACTTTAAAGCATTCAAGGTATTTGTGGTCAAAATCCTTTTGCTAAAGATTCAAACACACAAAATTCCCTGATGGTCTAGTGGTCAGGATTCGGCGCTCTCACCGCCGCGGCCTGGGTTCGATTCCCGGTCAGGGAAGTTCCACTTCTATTTCATCTGCACCTTTATTTTGATCGTGTCTATAAAGCAGTCAACGTATTCATTGTCAAACACCTTTGGCAAGCTTTGCAGACACACAAAGGTCAGTGGTGGTCTAGTGTTTAGGATTCAGCGCTCTCACCGCCGTGGCCGGGGTCCGATTCCCGGTCAGAGAAAAACCAAATATTTTTCACCAGCCCCATTTTCTGAGTATCACTTTAAAGCATTCGAGGTATTTGTGGTCAAAATCCTTTTGCTAAAGAGTCAAACACACAAAATTCCCTGATGGTCTAGTGGTCAGGATTCGGCGCTTTCACTGCCGCGGCCTGGGTTCGATTCCCGGTCAGGGAAAAACCAATTATTTTTCACCAGCCCCATTTTCTGAGTATGACTTGAAAGCATTCGAGGTATTTATGGTCAAAATCCTTTTGCTAAAGACTCTAAGACACAAAATTCCCTCATGGTCTAGTGGTCAGGATTCGGCGCTTTCACTGCAGCGGCCTGGGTTCGATTCCCGGTCAGGGAAGTTCCACTTCTATTTCATCTGCACCTTTATTTTGATCGTGTCTATAAAGCAGTCAACGTATTCATTGTCAAACACCTTTTGCAAGCTTTGCAGACACACAAAGGTCAGTGATGGTCTAGTGTATAGGATTCATCGCTCTCACCGTCACGGCCGGGGTCCGATTCCTGGTCAGAGAAAGACCAATTATTTTTCACCAGCCCCATTTTCTGAGTATCACTTTAAAGCATTCGAGGTATTTGTGGTCAAAATCCTTTTGCTAAAGAGTCAAACACACAAAACTCCCTGATGGTCTAGTGGTCAGGATTCGGCGCTTTCACCGCCGCGGCCTGGGTTCGATTCCCGGTCAGGGAAGTTCCACTTCTATTTCATCTGCACCTTTATTTTGATCGTGTCTATAAAGCAGTCAACGTATTCATTGTCAAACACCTTTGGCAAGCTTTGCAGACACACAAAGGTCAGTGGTGGTCTAGTGTTTAGGATTCAGCGCTCTCACCGCCGTGGCCGGGGTCCGATTCCCGGTCAGAGAAAAACCAATTATTTTTCACCAGCCCCATTTTCTGAGTATCACTTTAAAGCATTCGAGGTATTTGTGGTCAAAATCCTTTTGCTAAAGAGTCAAACACACAAAATTCCCTGATGGTCTAGTGGTCAGGATTCGGCGCTTTCACTGCCGCGGCCTGGGTTCGATTCCCGGTCAGGGAAAAACCAATTATTTTTCACCAGCCCCATTTTCTGAGTATGACTTGAAAGCATTCGAGGTATTTATGGTCAAAATCCTTTTGCTAAAGACTCTAAGACACAAAATTCCCTCATGGTCTAGTGGTCAGGATTCGGCGCTTTCACTGCAGCGGCCTGGGTTCGATTCCCGGTCAGGGAAGTTCCACTTCTATTTCATCTGCACCTTTATTTTGATCGTGTCTATAAAGCAGTCAACGTATTCATTGTCAAACACCTTTTGCAAGCTTTGCAGACACACAAAGGTCAGTGATGGTCTAGTGTATAGGATTCATCGCTCTCACCGTCACGGCCGGGGTCCGATTCCTGGTCAGAGAAAGACCAATTATTTTTCACCAGCCCCATTTTCTGAGTATCACTTTAAAGCATTCGAGGTATTTGTGGTCAAAATCCTTTTGCTAAAGAGTCAAACACACAAAACTCCCTGATGGTCTAGTGGTCAGGATTCGGCGCTTTCACCGCCGCGGCCTGGGTTCGATTCCCGGTCAGGGAAGTTCCACTTCTATTTCATCTGCACCTTTATTTTGATCGTGTCTATAAAGCAGTCAACGTATTCATTGTCAAACACCTTTGGCAAGCTTTGCAGACACACAAAGGTCAGTGGTGGTCTAGTGTTTAGGATTCAGCGCTCTCACCGCCGTGGCCGGGGTCCGATTCCCGGTCAGAGAAAAACCAATTATTTTTCACCAGCCCCATTTTCTGAGTATCACTTTAAAGCATTCGAGGTATTTGTGGTCAAAATCCTTTTGCTAAAGAGTCAAACACACAAAATTCCCTGATGGTCTAGTGGTCAGGATTCGGCGCTTTCACTGCCGCGGCCTGGGTTCGATTCCCGGTCAGGGAAAAACCAATTATTTTTCACCAGCCCCATTTTCTGAGTATGACTTGAAAGCATTCGAGGTATTTATGGTCAAAATCCTTTTGCTAAAGACTCTAAGACACAAAATTCCCTCATGGTCTAGTGGTCAGGATTCGGCGCTTTCACTGCAGCGGCCTGGGTTCGATTCCCGGTCAGGGAAGTTCCACTTCTATTTCATCTGCACCTTTATTTTGATCGTGTCTATAAAGCAGTCAACGTATTCATTGTCAAACACCTTTTGCAAGCTTTGCAGACACACAAAGGTCAGTGATGGTCTAGTGTATAGGATTCATCGCTCTCACCGTCACGGCCGGGGTCCGATTCCTGGTCAGAGAAAGACCAATTATTTTTCACCAGCCCCATTTTCTGAGTATCACTTTAAAGCATTCGAGGTATTTGTGGTCAAAATCCTTTTGCTAAAGAGTCAAACACACAAAACTCCCTGATGGTCTAGTGGTCAGGATTCGGCGCTTTCACCGCCGCGGCCTGGGTTCGATTCCCGGTCAGGGAAGTTCCACTTCTATTTCATCTGCACCTTTATTTTGATCGTGTCTATAAAGCAGTCAACGTATTCATTGTCAAACACCTTTGGCAAGCTTTGCAGACACACAAAGGTCAGTGGTGGTCTAGTGTTTAGGATTCAGCGCTCTCACCGCCGTGGCCGGGGTCCGATTCCCGGTCAGAGAAAAACCAATTATTTTTCACCAGCCCCATTTTCTGAGTATCACTTTAAAGCATTCGAGGTATTTGTGGTCAAAATCCTTTTGCTAAAGAGTCAAACACACAAAATTCCCTGATGGTCTAGTGGTCAGGATTCGGCGCTTTCACTGCCGCGGCCTGGGTTCGATTCCCGGTCAGGGAAAAACCAATTATTTTTCACCAGCCCCATTTTCTGAGTATCACTTTAAAGCATTCGAGGTATTTGTGGTCAAAATCCTTTTGCTAAAGAGTCAAACACACAAAATTCCCTGATGGTCTAGTGGTCAGGATTCGGCGCTTTCACTGCCGCGGCCTGGGTTCGATTCCCGGTCAGGGAAAAACCAATTATTTTTCACCAGCCCCATTTTCTGAGCATGACTTTAAAGCATTCGAAGTATTTGTGGTCAAAATCCTTTTGCTAAAGAGTCAAACACACAAAATTCCCTGATGGTCTAGTGGTCAGGATTCGGCGCTTTCACTGCCGCGGCCTGGGTTCGATTCCCGGTCAGGGAAAAACCAATTATTTTTCATCTGCACCTTTATTTTGATCGTGTCTATAAAGCAGTCAAGGTATTCATTGTCAAACACCTCTTACAAGCTTTGCAGACACACAAAGGTCAGTGGTGGTCTAGTGTATAGGATTCAGCGCTCTCACCGTCGCGGCCGGGGTCCAATTCCCGGTCAGGGCAAAAACAGTTATTTTTCACCAGCCCCATTTTCTGAGTATGACTTTAAAGCATTCGAGGTATTTGTGGTCAAAATCCTTTTGCTAAAGAGTCAAACACACAAAATTCCCTGATGGTCTAGTGGTCAGGATTCGGCGCTTTCACTGCCGCGGCCTGGGTTCGATTCCCGGTCAGGGAAGTTCCACTTCTATTTCATCTGCACCTTTATTTTGATCGTGTCTATAAAGCAGTCAAGGTATTCATTGTCAAACACCTTTTGCAAGCTTTGCAGACACACAAACGTCAGTGGTGGTCTAGTGTTTAGGATTCAGCGCTCTCACCGCCGTGGCCGGGGTCCGATTCCCGGTCAGAGAAAAACCAATTATTTTTCACCAGCCCCATTTTCTGAGTATGACGTTAAAGCATTCAAGGTATTTATGTTCAAAATGCTTTTGCTAAAGACTCAAGGAACACAAAATTCCCTGATGGTCTAGTGGTCAGGATTCGGCGCTCTCACCGTCGCGGCCTGGGTTCGATTCCCGGTCAGGGAAGTTCCACTTCTATTTCATCTGCACCTTTATTTTGATCGTGTCTATAAAGCAGTCAACGTATTCATTGTCAAACACCTTTTGCAAGCTTTGCAGACACACAAAGGTCAGTGATGGTCTAGTGTATAGGATTCATCGCTCTCACCGTCACGGCCGGGGTCCGATTCCTGGTCAGAGAAAGACCAATTATTTTTCACCAGCCCCATTTTCTGAGTATCACTTTAAAGCATTCGAGGTATTTGTGGTCAAAATCCTTTTGCTAAAGAGTCAAACACACAAAATTCCCTGATGGTCTAGTGGTCAGGATTCGGCGCTTTCACTGCCGCGGCCTGGGTTCGATTCCCGGTCAGGGAAAAACCAATTATTTTTCACCAGCCCCATTTTCTGAGTATGACTTGAAAGCATTCGAGGTATTTATGGTCAAAATCCTTTTGCTAAAGACTCTAAGACACAAAATTCCCTCATGGTCTAGTGGTCAGGATTCGGCGCTTTCACTGCAGCGGCCTGGGTTCGATTCCCGGTCAGGGAAGTTCCACTTCTATTTCATCTGCACCTTTATTTTGATCGTGTCTATAAAGCAGTCAACGTATTCATTGTCAAACACCTTTTGCAAGCTTTGCAGACACACAAAGGTCAGTGATGGTCTAGTGTATAGGATTCATCGCTCTCACCGTCACGGCCGGGGTCCGATTCCTGGTCAGAGAAAGACCAATTATTTTTCACCAGCCCCATTTTCTGAGTATCACTTTAAAGCATTCGAGGTATTTGTGGTCAAAATCCTTTTGCTAAAGAGTCAAACACACAAAACTCCCTGATGGTCTAGTGGTCAGGATTCGGCGCTTTCACCGCCGCGGCCTGGGTTCGATTCCCGGTCAGGGAAGTTCCACTTCTATTTCATCTGCACCTTTATTTTGATCGTGTCTATAAAGCAGTCAACGTATTCATTGTCAAACACCTTTGGCAAGCTTTGCAGACACACAAAGGTCAGTGGTGGTCTAGTGTTTAGGATTCAGCGCTCTCACCGCCGTGGCCGGGGTCCGATTCCCGGTCAGAGAAAAACCAATTATTTTTCACCAGCCCCATTTTCTGAGTATCACTTTAAAGCATTCGAGGTATTTGTGGTCAAAATCCTTTTGCTAAAGAGTCAAACACACAAAATTCCCTGATGGTCTAGTGGTCAGGATTCGGCGCTTTCACTGCCGCGGCCTGGGTTCGATTCCCGGTCAGGGAAAAACCAATTATTTTTCACCAGCCCCATTTTCTGAGTATCACTTTAAAGCATTCGAGGTATTTGTGGTCAAAATCCTTTTGCTAAAGAGTCAAACACACAAAATTCCCTGATGGTCTAGTGGTCAGGATTCGGCGCTTTCACTGCCGCGGCCTGGGTTCGATTCCCGGTCAGGGAAAAACCAATTATTTTTCACCAGCCCCATTTTCTGAGCATGACTTTAAAGCATTCGAAGTATTTGTGGTCAAAATCCTTTTGCTAAAGAGTCAAACACACAAAATTCCCTGATGGTCTAGTGGTCAGGATTCGGCGCTTTCACTGCCGCGGCCTGGGTTCGATTCCTGGTCAGGGAAAAACCAATTATTTTTCATCTGCACCTTTATTTTGATCGTGTCTATAAAGCAGTCAAGGTATTCATTGTCAAACACCTCTTACAAGCTTTGCAGACACACAAAGGTCAGTGGTGGTCTAGTGTATAGGATTCAGCGCTCTCACCGTCGCGGCCGGGGTCCAATTCCCGGTCAGGGCAAAAACAGTTATTTTTCACCAGCCCCATTTTCTGAGTATGACTTTAAAGCATTCGAGGTATTTGTGGTCAAAATCCTTTTGCTAAAGAGTCAAACACACAAAATTCCCTGATGGTCTAGTGGTCAGGATTCGGCGCTTTCACTGCCGCGGCCTGGGTTCGATTCCCGGTCAGGGAAGTTCCACTTCTATTTCATCTGCACCTTTATTTTGATCGTGTCTATAAAGCAGTCAAGGTATTCATTGTCAAACACCTTTTGCAAGCTTTGCAGACACACAAACGTCAGTGGTGGTCTAGTGTTTAGGATTCAGCGCTCTCACCGCCGTGGCCGGGGTCCGATTCCCGGTCAGAGAAAAACCAATTATTTTTCACCAGCCCCATTTTCTGAGTATGACGTTAAAGCATTCAAGGTATTTATGTTCAAAATGCTTTTGCTAAAGACTCAAGGAACACAAAATTCCCTGATGGTCTAGTGGTCAGGATTCGGCGCTCTCACCGTCGCGGCCTGGGTTCGATTCCCGGTCAGGGAAGTTCCACTTCTATTTCATCTGCACCTTTATTTTGATCGTGTCTATAAAGCAGTCAACGTATTCATTGTCAAACACCTTTTGCAAGCTTTGCAGACACACAAAGGTCAGTGATGGTCTAGTGTATAGGATTCATCGCTCTCACCGTCACGGCCGGGGTCCGATTCCTGGTCAGAGAAAGACCAATTATTTTTCACCAGCCCCATTTTCTGAGTATCACTTTAAAGCATTCGAGGTATTTGTGGTCAAAATCCTTTTGCTAAAGAGTCAAACACACAAAATTCCCTGATGGTCTAGTGGTCAGGATTCGGCGCTTTCACTGCCGCGGCCTGGGTTCGATTCCCGGTCAGGGAAAAACCAATTATTTTTCACCAGCCCCATTTTCTGAGTATGACTTGAAAGCATTCGAGGTATTTATGGTCAAAATCCTTTTGCTAAAGACTCTAAGACACAAAATTCCCTCATGGTCTAGTGGTCAGGATTCGGCGCTTTCACTGCAGCGGCCTGGGTTCGATTCCCGGTCAGGGAAGTTCCACTTCTATTTCATCTGCACCTTTATTTTGATCGTGTCTATAAAGCAGTCAACGTATTCATTGTCAAACACCTTTTGCAAGCTTTGCAGACACACAAAGGTCAGTGATGGTCTAGTGTATAGGATTCATCGCTCTCACCGTCACGGCCGGGGTCCGATTCCTGGTCAGAGAAAGACCAATTATTTTTCACCAGCCCCATTTTCTGAGTATCACTTTAAAGCATTCGAGGTATTTGTGGTCAAAATCCTTTTGCTAAAGAGTCAAACACACAAAACTCCCTGATGGTCTAGTGGTCAGGATTCGGCGCTTTCACCGCCGCGGCCTGGGTTCGATTCCCGGTCAGGGAAGTTCCACTTCTATTTCATCTGCACCTTTATTTTGATCGTGTCTATAAAGCAGTCAACGTATTCATTGTCAAACACCTTTGGCAAGCTTTGCAGACACACAAAGGTCAGTGGTGGTCTAGTGTTTAGGATTCAGCGCTCTCACCGCCGTGGCCGGGGTCCGATTCCCGGTCAGAGAAAAACCAATTATTTTTCACCAGCCCCATTTTCTGAGTATCACTTTAAAGCATTCGAGGTATTTGTGGTCAAAATCCTTTTGCTAAAGAGTCAAACACACAAAATTCCCTGATGGTCTAGTGGTCAGGATTCGGCGCTTTCACTGCCGCGGCCTGGGTTCGATTCCCGGTCAGGGAAAAACCAATTATTTTTCACCAGCCCCATTTTCTGAGTATCACTTTAAAGCATTCGAGGTATTTGTGGTCAAAATCCTTTTGCTAAAGAGTCAAACACACAAAATTCCCTGATGGTCTAGTGGTCAGGATTCGGCGCTTTCACTGCCGCGGCCTGGGTTCGATTCCCGGTCAGGGAAAAACCAATTATTTTTCACCAGCCCCATTTTCTGAGCATGACTTTAAAGCATTCGAAGTATTTGTGGTCAAAATCCTTTTGCTAAAGAGTCAAACACACAAAATTCCCTGATGGTCTAGTGGTCAGGATTCGGCGCTTTCACTGCCGCGGCCTGGGTTCGATTCCTGGTCAGGGAAAAACCAATTATTTTTCATCTGCACCTTTATTTTGATCGTGTCTATAAAGCAGTCAAGGTATTCATTGTCAAACACCTCTTACAAGCTTTGCAGACACACAAAGGTCAGTGGTGGTCTAGTGTATAGGATTCAGCGCTCTCACCGTCGCGGCCGGGGTCCAATTCCCGGTCAGGGCAAAAACAGTTATTTTTCACCAGCCCCATTTTCTGAGTATGACTTTAAAGCATTCGAGGTATTTGTGGTCAAAATCCTTTTGCTAAAGAGTCAAACACACAAAATTCCCTGATGGTCTAGTGGTCAGGATTCGGCGCTTTCACTGCCGCGGCCTGGGTTCGATTCCCGGTCAGGGAAGTTCCACTTCTATTTCATCTGCACCTTTATTTTGATCGTGTCTATAAAGCAGTCAAGGTATTCATTGTCAAACACCTTTTGCAAGCTTTGCAGACACACAAACGTCAGTGGTGGTCTAGTGTTTAGGATTCAGCGCTCTCACCGCCGTGGCCGGGGTCCGATTCCCGGTCAGAGAAAAACCAATTATTTTTCACCAGCCCCATTTTCTGAGTATGACGTTAAAGCATTCAAGGTATTTATGTTCAAAATGCTTTTGCTAAAGACTCAAGGAACACAAAATTCCCTGATGGTCTAGTGGTCAGGATTCGGCGCTCTCACCGTCGCGGCCTGGGTTCGATTCCCGGTCAGGGAAGTTCCACTTCTATTTCATCTGCACCTTTATTTTGATCGTGTCTATAAAGCAGTCAACGTATTCATTGTCAAACACCTTTTGCAAGCTTTGCAGACACACAAAGGTCAGTGATGGTCTAGTGTATAGGATTCATCGCTCTCACCGTCACGGCCGGGGTCCGATTCCTGGTCAGAGAAAGACCAATTATTTTTCACCAGCCCCATTTTCTGAGTATCACTTTAAAGCATTCGAGGTATTTGTGGTCAAAATCCTTTTGCTAAAGAGTCAAACACACAAAATTCCCTGATGGTCTAGTGGTCAGGATTCGGCGCTTTCACTGCCGCGGCCTGGGTTCGATTCCCGGTCAGGGAAAAACCAATTATTTTTCACCAGCCCCATTTTCTGAGTATGACTTGAAAGCATTCGAGGTATTTATGGTCAAAATCCTTTTGCTAAAGACTCTAAGACACAAAATTCCCTCATGGTCTAGTGGTCAGGATTCGGCGCTTTCACTGCAGCGGCCTGGGTTCGATTCCCGGTCAGGGAAGTTCCACTTCTATTTCATCTGCACCTTTATTTTGATCGTGTCTATAAAGCAGTCAACGTATTCATTGTCAAACACCTTTTGCAAGCTTTGCAGACACACAAAGGTCAGTGATGGTCTAGTGTATAGGATTCATCGCTCTCACCGTCACGGCCGGGGTCCGATTCCTGGTCAGAGAAAGACCAATTATTTTTCACCAGCCCCATTTTCTGAGTATCACTTTAAAGCATTCGAGGTATTTGTGGTCAAAATCCTTTTGCTAAAGAGTCAAACACACAAAATTCCCTGATGGTCTAGTGGTCAGGATTCGGCGCTTTCACTGCCGCGGCCTGGGTTCGATTCCCGGTCAGGGAAAAACCAATTATTTTTCACCAGCCCCATTTTCTGAGTATGACTTGAAAGCATTCGAGGTATTTATGGTCAAAATCCTTTTGCTAAAGACTCTAAGACACAAAATTCCCTCATGGTCTAGTGGTCAGGATTCGGCGCTTTCACTGCAGCGGCCTGGGTTCGATTCCCGGTCAGGGAAGTTCCACTTCTATTTCATCTGCACCTTTATTTTGATCGTGTCTATAAAGCAGTCAACGTATTCATTGTCAAACACCTTTTGCAAGCTTTGCAGACACACAAAGGTCAGTGATGGTCTAGTGTATAGGATTCATCGCTCTCACCGTCACGGCCGGGGTCCGATTCCTGGTCAGAGAAAGACCAATTATTTTTCACCAGCCCCATTTTCTGAGTATCACTTTAAAGCATTCGAGGTATTTGTGGTCAAAATCCTTTTGCTAAAGAGTCAAACACACAAAACTCCCTGATGGTCTAGTGGTCAGGATTCGGCGCTTTCACCGCCGCGGCCTGGGTTCGATTCCCGGTCAGGGAAGTTCCACTTCTATTTCATCTGCACCTTTATTTTGATCGTGTCTATAAAGCAGTCAACGTATTCATTGTCAAACACCTTTGGCAAGCTTTGCAGACACACAAAGGTCAGTGGTGGTCTAGTGTTTAGGATTCAGCGCTCTCACCGCCGTGGCCGGGGTCCGATTCCCGGTCAGAGAAAAACCAATTATTTTTCACCAGCCCCATTTTCTGAGTATCACTTTAAAGCATTCGAGGTATTTGTGGTCAAAATCCTTTTGCTAAAGAGTCAAACACACAAAATTCCCTGATGGTCTAGTGGTCAGGATTCGGCGCTTTCACTGCCGCGGCCTGGGTTCGATTCCCGGTCAGGGAAAAACCAATTATTTTTCACCAGCCCCATTTTCTGAGTATCACTTTAAAGCATTCGAGGTATTTGTGGTCAAAATCCTTTTGCTAAAGAGTCAAACACACAAAATTCCCTGATGGTCTAGTGGTCAGGATTCGGCGCTTTCACTGCCGCGGCCTGGGTTCGATTCCCGGTCAGGGAAAAACCAATTATTTTTCACCAGCCCCATTTTCTGAGCATGACTTTAAAGCATTCGAAGTATTTGTGGTCAAAATCCTTTTGCTAAAGAGTCAAACACACAAAATTCCCTGATGGTCTAGTGGTCAGGATTCGGCGCTTTCACTGCCGCGGCCTGGGTTCGATTCCCGGTCAGGGAAAAACCAATTATTTTTCATCTGCACCTTTATTTTGATCGTGTCTATAAAGCAGTCAAGGTATTCATTGTCAAACACCTCTTACAAGCTTTGCAGACACACAAAGGTCAGTGGTGGTCTAGTGTATAGGATTCAGCGCTCTCACCGTCGCGGCCGGGGTCCAATTCCCGGTCAGGGCAAAAACAGTTATTTTTCACCAGCCCCATTTTCTGAGTATGACTTTAAAGCATTCGAGGTATTTGTGGTCAAAATCCTTTTGCTAAAGAGTCAAACACACAAAATTCCCTGATGGTCTAGTGGTCAGGATTCGGCGCTTTCACTGCCGCGGCCTGGGTTCGATTCCCGGTCAGGGAAGTTCCACTTCTATTTCATCTGCACCTTTATTTTGATCGTGTCTATAAAGCAGTCAAGGTATTCATTGTCAAACACCTTTTGCAAGCTTTGCAGACACACAAACGTCAGTGGTGGTCTAGTGTTTAGGATTCAGCGCTCTCACCGCCGTGGCCGGGGTCCGATTCCCGGTCAGAGAAAAACCAATTATTTTTCACCAGCCCCATTTTCTGAGTATGACGTTAAAGCATTCAAGGTATTTATGTTCAAAATGCTTTTGCTAAAGACTCAAGGAACACAAAATTCCCTGATGGTCTAGTGGTCAGGATTCGGCGCTCTCACCGTCGCGGCCTGGGTTCGATTCCCGGTCAGGGAAGTTCCACTTCTATTTCATCTGCACCTTTATTTTGATCGTGTCTATAAAGCAGTCAACGTATTCATTGTCAAACACCTTTGGCAAGCTTTGCAGACACACAAAGGTCAGTGGTGGTCTAGTGTTTAGGATTCAGCGCTCTCACCGCCGTGGCCGGGGTCCGATTCCCGGTCAGAGAAAAACCAATTATTTTTCACCAGCCCCATTTTCTGAGTATCACTTTAAAGCATTCGAGGTATTTGTGGTCAAAATCCTTTTGCTAAAGAGTCAAACACACAAAATTCCCTGATGGTCTAGTGGTCAGGATTCGGCGCTTTCACTGCCGCGGCCTGGGTTCGATTCCCGGTCAGGGAAAAACCAATTATTTTTCACCAGCCCCATTTTCTGAGTATGACTTGAAAGCATTCGAGGTATTTATGGTCAAAATCCTTTTGCTAAAGACTCTAAGACACAAAATTCCCTCATGGTCTAGTGGTCAGGATTCGGCGCTTTCACTGCAGCGGCCTGGGTTCGATTCCCGGTCAGGGAAGTTCCACTTCTATTTCATCTGCACCTTTATTTTGATCGTGTCTATAAAGCAGTCAACGTATTCATTGTCAAACACCTTTTGCAAGCTTTGCAGACACACAAAGGTCAGTGATGGTCTAGTGTATAGGATTCATCGCTCTCACCGTCACGGCCGGGGTCCGATTCCTGGTCAGAGAAAGACCAATTATTTTTCACCAGCCCCATTTTCTGAGTATCACTTTAAAGCATTCGAGGTATTTGTGGTCAAAATCCTTTTGCTAAAGAGTCAAACACACAAAACTCCCTGATGGTCTAGTGGTCAGGATTCGGCGCTTTCACCGCCGCGGCCTGGGTTCGATTCCCGGTCAGGGAAGTTCCACTTCTATTTCATCTGCACCTTTATTTTGATCGTGTCTATAAAGCAGTCAACGTATTCATTGTCAAACACCTTTGGCAAGCTTTGCAGACACACAAAGGTCAGTGGTGGTCTAGTGTTTAGGATTCAGCGCTCTCACCGCCGTGGCCGGGGTCCGATTCCCGGTCAGAGAAAAACCAATTATTTTTCACCAGCCCCATTTTCTGAGTATCACTTTAAAGCATTCGAGGTATTTGTGGTCAAAATCCATTTGCTAAAGAGTCAAACACACAAAATTCCCTGATGGTCTAGTGGTCAGGATTCGGCGCTTTCACTGCCGCGGCCTGGGTTCGATTCCCGGTCAGGGAAAAACCAATTATTTTTCACCAGCCCCATTTTCTGAGTATGACTTGAAAGCATTCGAGGTATTTATGGTCAAAATCCTTTTGCTAAAGACTCTAAGACACAAAATTCCCTCATGGTCTAGTGGTCAGGATTCGGCGCTTTCACTGCAGCGGCCTGGGTTCGATTCCCGGTCAGGGAAGTTCCACTTCTATTTCATCTGCACCTTTATTTTGATCGTGTCTATAAAGCAGTCAACGTATTCATTGTCAAACACCTTTTGCAAGCTTTGCAGACACACAAAGGTCAGTGATGGTCTAGTGTATAGGATTCATCGCTCTCACCGTCACGGCCGGGGTCCGATTCCTGGTCAGAGAAAGACCAATTATTTTTCACCAGCCCCATTTTCTGAGTATCACTTTAAAGCATTCGAGGTATTTGTGGTCAAAATCCTTTTGCTAAAGAGTCAAACACACAAAACTCCCTGATGGTCTAGTGGTCAGGATTCGGCGCTTTCACCGCCGCGGCCTGGGTTCGATTCCCGGTCAGGGAAGTTCCACTTCTATTTCATCTGCACCTTTATTTTGATCGTGTCTATAAAGCAGTCAACGTATTCATTGTCAAACACCTTTGGCAAGCTTTGCAGACACACAAAGGTCAGTGGTGGTCTAGTGTTTAGGATTCAGCGCTCTCACCGCCGTGGCCGGGGTCCGATTCCCGGTCAGAGAAAAACCAATTATTTTTCACCAGCCCCATTTTCTGAGTATCACTTTAAAGCATTCGAGGTATTTGTGGTCAAAATCCATTTGCTAAAGAGTCAAACACACAAAATTCCCTGATGGTCTAGTGGTCAGGATTCGGCGCTTTCACTGCCGCGGCCTGGGTTCGATTCCCGGTCAGGGAAAAACCAATTATTTTTCACCAGCCCCATTTTCTGAGTATGACTTGAAAGCATTCGAGGTATTTATGGTCAAAATCCTTTTGCTAAAGACTCTAAGACACAAAATTCCCTCATGGTCTAGTGGTCAGGATTCGGCGCTTTCACTGCAGCGGCCTGGGTTCGATTCCCGGTCAGGGAAGTTCCACTTCTATTTCATCTGCACCTTTATTTTGATCGTGTCTATAAAGCAGTCAACGTATTCATTGTCAAACACCTTTTGCAAGCTTTGCAGACACACAAAGGTCAGTGATGGTCTAGTGTATAGGATTCATCGCTCTCACCGTCACGGCCGGGGTCCGATTCCTGGTCAGAGAAAGACCAATTATTTTTCACCAGCCCCATTTTCTGAGTATCACTTTAAAGCATTCGAGGTATTTGTGGTCAAAATCCTTTTGCTAAAGAGTCAAACACACAAAACTCCCTGATGGTCTAGTGGTCAGGATTCGGCGCTTTCACCGCCGCGGCCTGGGTTCGATTCCCGGTCAGGGAAGTTCCACTTCTATTTCATCTGCACCTTTATTTTGATCGTGTCTATAAAGCAGTCAACGTATTCATTGTCAAACACCTTTGGCAAGCTTTGCAGACACACAAAGGTCAGTGGTGGTCTAGTGTTTAGGATTCAGCGCTCTCACCGCCGTGGCCGGGGTCCGATTCCCGGTCAGAGAAAAACCAATTATTTTTCACCAGCCCCATTTTCTGAGTATCACTTTAAAGCATTCGAGGTATTTGTGGTCAAAATCCTTTTGCTAAAGAGTCAAACACACAAAATTCCCTGATGGTCTAGTGGTCAGGATTCGGCGCTTTCACTGCCGCGGCCTGGGTTCGATTCCCGGTCAGGGAAAAACCAATTATTTTTCACCAGCCCCATTTTCTGAGTATCACTTTAAAGCATTCGAGGTATTTGTGGTCAAAATCCTTTTGCTAAAGAGTCAAACACACAAAATTCCCTGATGGTCTAGTGGTCAGGATTCGGCGCTTTCACTGCCGCGGCCTGGGTTCGATTCCCGGTCAGGGAAAAACCAATTATTTTTCACCAGCCCCATTTTCTGAGCATGACTTTAAAGCATTCGAAGTATTTGTGGTCAAAATCCTTTTGCTAAAGAGTCAAACACACAAAATTCCCTGATGGTCTAGTGGTCAGGATTCGGCGCTTTCACTGCCGCGGCCTGGGTTCGATTCCCGGTCAGGGAAAAACCAATTATTTTTCATCTGCACCTTTATTTTGATCGTGTCTATAAAGCAGTCAAGGTATTCATTGTCAAACACCTCTTACAAGCTTTGCAGACACACAAAGGTCAGTGGTGGTCTAGTGTATAGGATTCAGCGCTCTCACCGTCGCGGCCGGGGTCCAATTCCCGGTCAGGGCAAAAACAGTTATTTTTCACCAGCCCCATTTTCTGAGTATGACTTTAAAGCATTCGAGGTATTTGTGGTCAAAATCCTTTTGCTAAAGAGTCAAACACACAAAATTCCCTGATGGTCTAGTGGTCAGGATTCGGCGCTTTCACTGCCGCGGCCTGGGATCGATTCCCGGTCAGGGAAGTTCCACTTCTATTTCATCTGCACCTTTATTTTGATCGTGTCTATAAAGCAGTCAAGGTATTCATTGTCAAACACCTTTTGCAAGCTTTGCAGACACACAAACGTCAGTGGTGGTCTAGTGTTTAGGATTCAGCGCTCTCACCGCCGTGGCCGGGGTCCGATTCCCGGTCAGAGAAAAACCAATTATTTTTCACCAGCCCCATTTTCTGAGTATGACTTTAAAGCATTCAAGGTATTTATGGTCAAAATCCTTTTGCTAAAGACTCAAAGAACACAAAATTCCCTGATGGTCTAGTGGTCAGGATTCGGCGCTCTCACCGCCACGGCCTGGGTTCGATTCCCGGTCAGGGAAGGTCCACTTCTATTTCATCTGCACCTTTATTTTGATCGTGTCTATAAAGCAGTCAAGGTATTCATTGTCAAACACCTTTTGCAAGCTTTGCAGACACACAAACGTCAGTGGTGGTCTAGTGTTTAGGATTCAGCGCTCTCACCGCCGTGGCCGGGGTCCGATTCCCGGTCAGAGAAAAACCAATTATTTTTCACCAGCCCCATTTTCTGAGTATGACTTTAAAGCATTCAAGGTATTTATGGTCAAAATCCTTTTGCTAAAGACTCAAGGAACACAAAATTCCCTGATGGTCTAGTGGTCAGGATTCGGCGCTCTCACCGCCGCGGCCTGGGTTCGATTCCCAGTCAGGGAAGGTCCACTTCTATTTCATCTGCACCTTTATTTTGATCGTGTCTATAAAGCAGTCAAGGTATTCATTGTCAAACACCTTTTGCAAGCTTTGCAGACACACAAACGTCAGTGGTGGTCTAGTGTTTAGGATTCAGCGCTCTCACCGCCGTGGCCGGGGTCCGATTCCCGGTCAGAGAAAAACCAATTATTTTTCACCAGCCCCATTTTCTGAGTATGACTTTAAAGCATTCAAGGTATTTATGGTCAAAATCCTTTTGCTAAAGACTCAAGGAACACAAAATTCCCTGATGGTCTAGTGGTCAGGATTCGGCGCTCTCACCGCCGCGGCCTGGGTTCGATTCCCAGTCAGGGAAGGTCCACTTCTATTTCATCTGCACCTTTATTTTGATCGTGTCTATAAAGCAGTCAAGGTATTCATTGTCAAACACCTTTTGCAAGCTTTGCAGACACACAAACGTCAGTGGTGGTCTAGTGTTTAGGATTCAGCGCTCTCACCGCCGTGGCCGGGGTCCGATTCCCGGTCAGAGAAAAACCAATTATTTTTCACCAGCCCCATTTTCTGAGTATGACTTTAAAGCATTCAAGGTATTTATGGTCAAAATCCTTTTGCTAAAGACTCAAGGAACACAAAATTCCCTGATGGTCTAGTGGTCAGGATTCGGCGCTCTCACCGCCGCGGCCTGGGTTCGATTCCCAGTCAGGGAAGGTCCACTTCTATTTCATCTGCACCTTTATTTTGATCGTGTCTATAAAGCAGTCAAGGTATTCATTGTCAAACACCTTTTGCAAGCTTTGCAGACACACAAACGTCAGTGGTGGTCTAGTGTTTAGGATTCAGCGCTCTCACCGCCGTGGCCGGGGTCCGATTCCCGGTCAGAGAAAAACCAATTATTTTTCACCAGCCCCATTTTCTGAGTATGACGTTAAAGCATTCAAGGTATTTATGGTCAAAATGCTTTTGCTAAAGACTCAAGGAACACAAAATTCCCTGATGGTCTAGTGGTCAGGATTCGGCGCTCTCACCGTCGCGGCCTGGGTTCGATTCCCGGTCAGGGAAGTTCCACTTCTATTTCATCTGCACCTTTATTTTGATCGTGTCTATAAAGCAGTCAAGGTATTCATTGTCAAACACCTTTTGCAAGCTTTGCAGACACACAAAGGTCAGTGATGGTCTAGTGTATAGGATTCAGCGCTCTCACCGTCGCGGCCGGGGTCCGATTCCCGGTCAGAGAAAAAACAATTATTTTTCACCAGCCCCATTTTCTGAGTATGACTTTAAAGCATTCAAGGTATTTATGGTCAAAATCCTTTTGCTAAAGACTCAAGGAACACAGAATTCCCTGATAGTCTAGTGGTCAGGATTCGGCGCTCTCACCGCCGCGGCCTGGGTTCGATTCCCGGTCAGGGAAGGTCCACTTCTATTTCATCTGCACCTTTGCTTTGATCGTTTCTATAAAGCAGTCAAGGTATTCATTGTCAAACACCATTTCAAGCCTTGCAGACACACAAAGGTCAGTGATGGTCTAGTGCAGGGGTGTCAAACTCCAGTCCTCAAGGGCCGGTGTCCTGCAGTTTTTATAAGTGTCACAGGTACAAAACACTGGAATGAAATGGCTTAATTACCTCCTCCTTGTGTAGATCAGTTCTCCAGAGCCTTGCTAATGACCCAATTATTCCATTCAGGTGTGGTGCAGCAGAGGCACATCTAAAAGTTGCAGGACGCCGGCCCTTGAGGACTGGAGTTTGACACCTGTGGTCTAGTGTATAGGATTCAGCGCTCTCAGCGCCGCGGCCGGGGTCCGATTCCCGGTCAGGGCAAAAACAGTTATTTTTCACCAGCCCCATTTTCTGAGTATCACTTTAAGGCATTCGAGGTATTTGTGGTCAAAATCCTTTTGCTAAAGAGTCAAACACACAAAATTCCCTCATGGTCTAGTGGTCAGGATTAGGCGATTTCACCGCCGCGGCCTGGGTTCGATTCCCGGTCAGGGAAGTTCCACTTCTATTTCATCTGCACCTTTATTTTGATCGTGTCTATAAAGCAGTCAAGGTATTCATTGTCAAACACCTTTTGCAAGCTTTGCAGACACACAAAGGTCAGTGGTGGTCTAGTGTTTAGGATTCAGCGCTCTCACCGCCGTGGCCGGGGTCCGATTCCCGGTCAGAGAAAAACCAATTATTTTTCACCAGCCCCATTTTCTGAGTATGACTTTAAAGCATTCAAGGTATTTATGGTCAAAATCCTTTTGCTAAAGACTCAAGGAACACAAAATTCCCTGATGGTCTAGTGGTCAGGATTCGGCGCTCTCACCGCCGCGGCCTGTGTTCGATTCCCTCTCAGCGAAGGTCCACTTCTATTTCATCTGCACCTTTCCTTTGATCGTTTCTATAAAGCAGTCAACGTATTCATTGTCAAACACCTTTTGCAAGCCTTGCAGACACACAAAGGTCAGTGATGGTCTAGTGCAGGGGTGTCAAACTCCAGTCCTCAAGGGCTGGTGTCCTGCAGTTTTTATAAGTGTCACAGGTACAAAACACTGGAATGAAATGGCTTAATTACCTCCTCCTTGTGTAGATCAGTTCTCCAGAGCCTTGCTAATGACCCAATTATTCCATTCAGGTGTGGTGCAGCAGAGGCACATTTAAAAGTTGCAGGACGCCGGCCCTTGAGGACTGGAGTTTGACACCTGTGGTCTAGTGTATAGGATTCAGCGCTCTCACCGTCGCGGCCGGGGTCCGATTCCCGGTCAGAGAAAAACCAATTATTTTTCACCAGCCCCATTTTCTGAGTATGACTTTAAAGCATTCGAGGTATTTGTGGTCAAAATCCTTTTGCTAAAGAGTCAAACACACAAAATTCCCTGATGGTCTAGTGGTCAGGATTCGGCGCTCTCACCGCTGCGGCCTGGGTTCGATTCCCGGTCAGGGAAGGTCCACTTCTATTTCATCTGCACCTTTATTTTGATCGTGTCTATAAAGCAGTCAACGTATTCATTGTCAAACACCTTTTGCAAGCTTTGCAGACACACAAATGTCAGTGGTGGTCTAGTGTATAGGATTCAGCGCTCTCACCGCTGTGGCCGGGGTCCGATTCCCGGTCAGAGAAAAACCAATTATTTTTCACCAGCCCCATTTTCTGAGTATGACTTTAAAGCATTCAAGGTATTTATGGTCAAAATCCTTTTGCTAAAGACTCAAGGAACACAAAATTCCCTGATGGTCTAGTGGTCAGGATTCGGCGCTCTCAACGCCGCGGCCTGGGTTCGATTCCCGGTCAGGGAAGTTGCACATCTATTTCATCTGCACCTTTATTTTGATCGTGTCTATAAAGCAGTCAAGGTATTCATTGTCAAACACCTCTTACAAGCTTTGCAGACACACAAAGGTCAGTGGTGGTCTAGTGTATAGGATTCAGCGCTCTCAGCGCCGTGGCCGGGGTCCGATTCCCGGTCAGAGAAAAACCAATTATTTTTCACCAGCCCCATTTTCTGAGTATCACTTTAAAGCATTCGAGGTATTTGTGGTCAAAATCCTTTTGCTAAAGACTCAAGGAACACAAAATTCCCTGATGGTCTAGTGGTCAGGATTCGGCGCTCTCACCGCCGCGGCCTGTGTTCGATTCCCTCTCAGCGAAGGTCCACTTCTATTTCATCTGCACCTTTCCTTTGATCGTTTCTATAAAGCAGTCAACGTATTCATTGTCAAACACCTTTTGCAAGCCTTGCAGACACACAAAGGTCAGTGATGGTCTAGTGCAGGGGTGTCAAACTCCAGTCCTCAAGGGCTGGTGTCCTGCAGTTTTTATAAGTGTCACAGGTACAAAACACTGGAATGAAATGGCTTAATTACCTCCTCCTTGTGTAGATCAGTTCTCCAGAGCCTTGCTAATGACCCAATTATTCCATTCAGGTGTGGTGCAGCAGAGGCACATTTAAAAGTTGCAGGACGCCGGCCCTTGAGGACTGGAGTTTGACACCTGTGGTCTAGTGTATAGGATTCAGCGCTCTCACCGTCGCGGCCGGGGTCCGATTCCCGGTCAGAGAAAAACCAATTATTTTTCACCAGCCCCATTTTCTGAGTATGACTTTAAAGCATTCGAGGTATTTGTGGTCAAAATCCTTTTGCTAAAGAGTCAAACACACAAAATTCCCTGATGGTCTAGTGGTCAGGATTCGGCGCTCTCACCGCTGCGGCCTGGGTTCGATTCCCGGTCAGGGAAGGTCCACTTCTATTTCATCTGCACCTTTATTTTGATCGTGTCTATAAAGCAGTCAACGTATTCATTGTCAAACACCTTTTGCAAGCTTTGCAGACACACAAATGTCAGTGGTGGTCTAGTGTATAGGATTCAGCGCTCTCACCGCTGTGGCCGGGGTCCGATTCCCGGTCAGAGAAAAACCAATTATTTTTCACCAGCCCCATTTTCTGAGTATGACTTTAAAGCATTCAAGGTATTTATGGTCAAAATCCTTTTGCTAAAGACTCAAGGAACACAAAATTCCCTGATGGTCTAGTGGTCAGGATTCGGCGCTCTCAACGCCGCGGCCTGGGTTCGATTCCCGGTCAGGGAAGTTGCACATCTATTTCATCTGCACCTTTATTTTGATCGTGTCTATAAAGCAGTCAAGGTATTCATTGTCAAACACCTCTTACAAGCTTTGCAGACACACAAAGGTCAGTGGTGGTCTAGTGTATAGGATTCAGCGCTCTCAGCGCCGTGGCCGGGGTCCGATTCCCGGTCAGAGAAAAACCAATTATTTTTCACCAGCCCCATTTTCTGAGTATCACTTTAAAGCATTCGAGGTATTTGTGGTCAAAATCCTTTTGCTAAAGAGTCAAACACACAAAATTCCCTGATGGTCTAGTGGTCAGGATTCGGCGCTTTCACTGCCGCGTCCTGGGTTCGATTCCCGGTCAGGGAAAAACCAATTATTTTTCACCAGCCCCATTTTCTGAGTATGACTTGAAAGCATTCGAGGTATTTATGGTCAAAATCCTTTTGCTAAAGAGTCAAACACACAAAACTCCCTGATGGTCTAGTGGTCAGGATTCGGCGCTTTCACCGCCGCGGCCTGGGTTCGGTTCCCGGTCAGGGAAGTTCCACTTCTATTTCATCTGCACCTTTATTTTGATCGTGTCTATAAAGCAGTCAACGTATTCATTGTCAAACACCTTTGGCAAGCTTTGCAGACACACAAAGGTCAGTGGTGGTCTAGTGTTTAGGATTCAGCGCTCTCACCGCCGTGGCCGGGGTCCGATTCCCGGTCAGAGAAAAACCAATTATTTTTCACCAGCCCCATTTTCTGAGTATGACGTTAAAGCATTCAAGGTATTTATGGTCAAAATGCTTTTGCTAAAGACTCAAGGAACCCAAAATTCCCTGATGGTCTAGTGGTCAGGATTCGGCGCTCTCACCGTCGCGGCCTGGGTTCGATTCCCGGTCAGGGAAGTTCCACTTCTATTTCATCTGCACCTTTATTTTGATCGTGTCTATAAAGCAGTCAAGGTATTCATTGTCAAACACCTTTTGCAAGCTTTGCAGACACACAAAGGTCAGTGATGGTCTAGTGTATAGGATTCAGCGCTCTCACCGTCGCGGCCGGGGTCCGATTCCCGGTCAGAGAAAAAACAATTATTTTTCACCAGCCCCATTTTCTGAGTATGACTTTAAAGCATTCAAGGTATTTATGGTCAAAATCCTTTTGCTAAAGACTCAAGGAACACAGAATTCCCTGATAGTCTAGTGGTCAGGATTCGGCGCTCTCACCGCCGCGGCCTGGGTTCGATTCCCGGTCAGGGAAGGTCCACTTCTATTTCATCTGCACCTTTGCTTTGATCGTTTCTATAAAGCAGTCAAGGTATTCATTGTCAAACACCATTTCAAGCCTTGCAGACACACAAAGGTCAGTGATGGTCTAGTGCAGGGGTGTCAAACTCCAGTCCTCAAGGGCCGGAGTCCTGCAGTTTTTATAAGTGTCACAGGTACAAAACACTGGAATGAAATGGCTTAATTACCTCCTCCTTGTGTAGATCAGTTCTCCAGAGCCTTGCTAATGACCCAATTATTCCATTCAGGTGTGGTGCAGCAGAGGCACATCTAAAAGTTGCAGGACGCCGGCCCTTGAGGACTGGAGTTTGACACCTGTGGTCTAGTGTATAGGATTCAGCGCTCTCAGCGCCGCGGCCGGGGTCCGATTCCCGGTCAGGGCAAAAACAGTTATTTTTCACCAGCCCCATTTTCTGAGTATCACTTTAAGGCATTCGAGGTATTTGTGGTCAAAATCCTTTTGCTAAAGAGTCAAACACACAAAATTCCCTCATGGTCTAGTGGTCAGGATTAGGCGATTTCACCGCCGCGGCCTGGGTTCGATTCCCGGTCAGGGAAGTTCCACTTCTATTTCATCTGCACCTTTATTTTGATCGTGTCTATAAAGCAGTCAAGGTATTCATTGTCAAACACCTTTTGCAAGCTTTGCAGACACACAAAGGTCAGTGGTGGTCTAGTGTTTAGGATTCAGCGCTCTCACCGCCGTGGCCGGGGTCCGATTCCCGGTCAGAGAAAAACCAATTATTTTTCACCAGCCCCATTTTCTGAGTATGACTTTAAAGCATTCAAGGTATTTATGGTCAAAATCCTTTTGCTAAAGACTCAAGGAACACAAAATTCCCTGATGGTCTAGTGGTCAGGATTCGGCGCTCTCACCGCCGCGGCCTGTGTTCGATTCCCTCTCAGCGAAGGTCCACTTCTATTTCATCTGCACCTTTCCTTTGATCGTTTCTATAAAGCAGTCAACGTATTCATTGTCAAACACCTTTTGCAAGCCTTGCAGACACACAAAGGTCAGTGATGGTCTAGTGCAGGGGTGTCAAACTCCAGTCCTCAAGGGCTGGTGTCCTGCAGTTTTTATAAGTGTCACAGGTACAAAACACTGGAATGAAATGGCTTAATTACCTCCTCCTTGTGTAGATCAGTTCTCCAGAGCCTTGCTAATGACCCAATTATTCCATTCAGGTGTGGTGCAGCAGAGGCACATTTAAAAGTTGCAGGACGCCGGCCCTTGAGGACTGGAGTTTGACACCTGTGGTCTAGTGTATAGGATTCAGCGCTCTCACCGTCGCGGCCGGGGTCCGATTCCCGGTCAGAGAAAAACCAATTATTTTTCACCAGCCCCATTTTCTGAGTATGACTTTAAAGCATTCGAGGTATTTGTGGTCAAAATCCTTTTGCTAAAGAGTCAAACACACAAAATTCCCTGATGGTCTAGTGGTCAGGATTCGGCGCTCTCACCGCTGCGGCCTGGGTTCGATTCCCGGTCAGGGAAGGTCCACTTCTATTTCATCTGCACCTTTATTTTGATCGTGTCTATAAAGCAGTCAACGTATTCATTGTCAAACACCTTTTGCAAGCTTTGCAGACACACAAATGTCAGTGGTGGTCTAGTGTATAGGATTCAGCGCTCTCACCGCTGTGGCCGGGGTCCGATTCCCGGTCAGAGAAAAACCAATTATTTTTCACCAGCCCCATTTTCTGAGTATGACTTTAAAGCATTCAAGGTATTTATGGTCAAAATCCTTTTGCTAAAGACTCAAGGAACACAAAATTCCCTGATGGTCTAGTGGTCAGGATTCGGCGCTCTCAACGCCGCGGCCTGGGTTCGATTCCCGGTCAGGGAAGTTGCACATCTATTTCATCTGCACCTTTATTTTGATCGTGTCTATAAAGCAGTCAAGGTATTCATTGTCAAACACCTCTTACAAGCTTTGCAGACACACAAAGGTCAGTGGTGGTCTAGTGTATAGGATTCAGCGCTCTCAGCGCCGTGGCCGGGGTCCGATTCCCGGTCAGAGAAAAACCAATTATTTTTCACCAGCCCCATTTTCTGAGTATCACTTTAAAGCATTCGAGGTATTTGTGGTCAAAATCCTTTTGCTAAAGACTCAAGGAACACAAAATTCCCTGATGGTCTAGTGGTCAGGATTCGGCGCTCTCACCGCCGCGGCCTGTGTTCGATTCCCTCTCAGCGAAGGTCCACTTCTATTTCATCTGCACCTTTCCTTTGATCGTTTCTATAAAGCAGTCAACGTATTCATTGTCAAACACCTTTTGCAAGCCTTGCAGACACACAAAGGTCAGTGATGGTCTAGTGCAGGGGTGTCAAACTCCAGTCCTCAAGGGCTGGTGTCCTGCAGTTTTTATAAGTGTCACAGGTACAAAACACTGGAATGAAATGGCTTAATTACCTCCTCCTTGTGTAGATCAGTTCTCCAGAGCCTTGCTAATGACCCAATTATTCCATTCAGGTGTGGTGCAGCAGAGGCACATTTAAAAGTTGCAGGACGCCGGCCCTTGAGGACTGGAGTTTGACACCTGTGGTCTAGTGTATAGGATTCAGCGCTCTCACCGTCGCGGCCGGGGTCCGATTCCCGGTCAGAGAAAAACCAATTATTTTTCACCAGCCCCATTTTCTGAGTATGACTTTAAAGCATTCGAGGTATTTGTGGTCAAAATCCTTTTGCTAAAGAGTCAAACACACAAAATTCCCTGATGGTCTAGTGGTCAGGATTCGGCGCTCTCACCGCTGCGGCCTGGGTTCGATTCCCGGTCAGGGAAGGTCCACTTCTATTTCATCTGCACCTTTATTTTGATCGTGTCTATAAAGCAGTCAACGTATTCATTGTCAAACACCTTTTGCAAGCTTTGCAGACACACAAATGTCAGTGGTGGTCTAGTGTATAGGATTCAGCGCTCTCACCGCTGTGGCCGGGGTCCGATTCCCGGTCAGAGAAAAACCAATTATTTTTCACCAGCCCCATTTTCTGAGTATGACTTTAAAGCATTCAAGGTATTTATGGTCAAAATCCTTTTGCTAAAGACTCAAGGAACACAAAATTCCCTGATGGTCTAGTGGTCAGGATTCGGCGCTCTCAACGCCGCGGCCTGGGTTCGATTCCCGGTCAGGGAAGTTGCACATCTATTTCATCTGCACCTTTATTTTGATCGTGTCTATAAAGCAGTCAAGGTATTCATTGTCAAACACCTCTTACAAGCTTTGCAGACACACAAAGGTCAGTGGTGGTCTAGTGTATAGGATTCAGCGCTCTCAGCGCCGTGGCCGGGGTCCGATTCCCGGTCAGAGAAAAACCAATTATTTTTCACCAGCCCCATTTTCTGAGTATCACTTTAAAGCATTCGAGGTATTTGTGGTCAAAATCCTTTTGCTAAAGAGTCAAACACACAAAATTCCCTGATGGTCTAGTGGTCAGGATTCGGCGCTTTCACTGCCGCGGCCTGGGTTCGATTCCCGGTCAGGGAAAAACCAATTATTTTTCACCAGCCCCATTTTCTGAGTATGACTTGAAAGCATTCGAGGTATTTATGGTCAAAATCCTTTTGCTAAAGACTCTAAGACACAAAATTCCCTCATGGTCTAGTGGTCAGGATTCGGCGCTTTCACTGCAGCGGCCTGGGTTCGATTCCCGGTCAGGGAAGTTCCACTTCTATTTCATCTGCACCTTTATTTTGATCGTGTCTATAAAGCAGTCAACGTATTCATTGTCAAACACCTTTTGCAAGCTTTGCAGACACACAAAGGTCAGTGATGGTCTAGTGTATAGGATTCATCGCTCTCACCGTCACGGCCGGGGTCCGATTCCTGGTCAGAGAAAGACCAATTATTTTTCACCAGCCCCATTTTCTGAGTATCACTTTAAAGCATTCGAGGTATTTGTGGTCAAAATCCTTTTGCTAAAGAGTCAAACACACAAAACTCCCTGATGGTCTAGTGGTCAGGATTCGGCGCTTTCACCGCCGCGGCCTGGGTTCGGTTCCCGGTCAGGGAAGTTCCACTTCTATTTCATCTGCACCTTTATTTTGATCGTGTCTATAAAGCAGTCAACGTATTCATTGTCAAACACCTTTGGCAAGCTTTGCAGACACACAAAGGTCAGTGGTGGTCTAGTGTTTAGGATTCAGCGCTCTCACCGCCGTGGCCGGGGTCCGATTCCCGGTCAGAGAAAAACCAATTATTTTTCACCAGCCCCATTTTCTGAGTATCACTTTAAAGCATTCGAGGTATTTGTGGTCAAAATCCTTTTGCTAAAGAGTCAAACACACAAAATTCCCTGATGGTCTAGTGGTCAGGATTCGGCGCTTTCACTGCCGCGGCCTGGGTTCGATTCCCGGTCAGGGAAAAACCAATTATTTTTCACCAGCCCCATTTTCTGAGTATCACTTTAAAGCATTCGAGGTATTTGTGGTCAAAATCCTTTTGCTAAAGAGTCAAACACACAAAATTCCCTGATGGTCTAGTGGTCAGGATTCGGCGCTTTCACTGCCGCGGCCTGGGTTCGATTCCCGGTCAGGGAAAAACCAATTATTTTTCACCAGCCCCATTTTCTGAGCATGACTTTAAAGCATTCGAAGTATTTGTGGTCAAAATCCTTTTGCTAAAGAGTCAAACACACAAAATTCCCTGATGGTCTAGTGGTCAGGATTCGGCGCTTTCACTGCCGCGGCCTGGGTTCGATTCCCGGTCAGGGAAAAACCAATTATTTTTCATCTGCACCTTTATTTTGATCGTGTCTATAAAGCAGTCAAGGTATTCATTGTCAAACACCTTTTGCAAGCTTTGCAGACACACAAAGGTCAGTGGTGGTCTAGTGTTTAGGATTCAGCGCTCTCACCGCCGTGGCCGGGGTCCGATTCCCGGTCAGAGAAAAACCAATTATTTTTCACCAGCCCCATTTTCTGAGTATGACGTTAAAGCATTCAAGGTATTTATGGTCAAAATGCTTTTGCTAAAGACTCAAGGAACACAAAATTCCCTGATGGTCTAGTGGTCAGGATTCGGCGCTCTCACCGTCGCGGCCTGGGTTCGATTCCCGGTCAGGGAAGTTCCACTTCTATTTCATCTGCACCTTTATTTTGATCGTGTCTATAAAGCAGTCAAGGTATTCATTGTCAAACACCTTTTGCAAGCTTTGCAGACACACAAAGGTCAGTGATGGTCTAGTGTATAGGATTCAGCGCTCTCACCGTCGCGGCCGGGGTCCGATTCCCGGTCAGAGAAAAAACAATTATTTTTCACCAGCCCCATTTTCTGAGTATGACTTTAAAGCATTCAAGGTATTTATGGTCAAAATCCTTTTGCTAAAGACTCAAGGAACACAGAATTCCCTGATAGTCTAGTGGTCAGGATTCGGCGCTCTCACCGCCGCGGCCTGGGTTCGATTCCCGGTCAGGGAAGGTCCACTTCTATTTCATCTGCACCTTTGCTTTGATCGTTTCTATAAAGCAGTCAAGGTATTCATTGTCAAACACCATTTCAAGCCTTGCAGACACACAAAGGTCAGTGATGGTCTAGTGCAGGGGTGTCAAACTCCAGTCCTCAAGGGCTGGTGTCCTGCAGTTTTTATAAGTGTCACAGGTACAAAACACTGGAATGAAATGGCTTAATTACCTCCTCCTTGTGTAGATCAGTTCTCCAGAGCCTTGCTAATGACCCAATTATTCCATTCAGGTGTGGTGCAGCAGAGGCACATTTAAAAGTTGCAGGACGCCGGCCCTTGAGGACTGGAGTTTGACACCTGTGGTCTAGTGTATAGGATTCAGCGCTCTCACCGTCGCGGCCGGGGTCCGATTCCCGGTCAGAGAAAAACCAATTATTTTTCACCAGCCCCATTTTCTGAGTATGACTTTAAAGCATTCGAGGTATTTGTGGTCAAAATCCTTTTGCTAAAGAGTCAAACACACAAAATTCCCTGATGGTCTAGTGGTCAGGATTCGGCGCTCTCACCGCTGCGGCCTGGGTTCGATTCCCGGTCAGGGAAGGTCCACTTCTATTTCATCTGCACCTTTATTTTGATCGTGTCTATAAAGCAGTCAACGTATTCATTGTCAAACACCTTTTGCAAGCTTTGCAGACACACAAATGTCAGTGGTGGTCTAGTGTATAGGATTCAGCGCTCTCACCGCTGTGGCCGGGGTCCGATTCCCGGTCAGAGAAAAACCAATTATTTTTCACCAGCCCCATTTTCTGAGTATGACTTTAAAGCATTCAAGGTATTTATGGTCAAAATCCTTTTGCTAAAGACTCAAGGAACACAAAATTCCCTGATGGTCTAGTGGTCAGGATTCGGCGCTCTCAACGCCGCGGCCTGGGTTCGATTCCCGGTCAGGGAAGTTGCACATCTATTTCATCTGCACCTTTATTTTGATCGTGTCTATAAAGCAGTCAAGGTATTCATTGTCAAACACCTCTTACAAGCTTTGCAGACACACAAAGGTCAGTGGTGGTCTAGTGTATAGGATTCAGCGCTCTCAGCGCCGTGGCCGGGGTCCGATTCCCGGTCAGAGAAAAACCAATTATTTTTCACCAGCCCCATTTTCTGAGTATCACTTTAAAGCATTCGAGGTATTTGTGGTCAAAATCCTTTTGCTAAAGAGTCAAACACACAAAATTCCCTGATGGTCTAGTGGTCAGGATTCGGCGCTTTCACTGCCGCGGCCTGGGTTCGATTCCCGGTCAGGGAAAAACCAATTATTTTTCACCAGCCCCATTTTCTGAGTATGACTTGAAAGCATTCGAGGTATTTATGGTCAAAATCCTTTTGCTAAAGACTCTAAGACACAAAATTCCCTCATGGTCTAGTGGTCAGGATTCGGCGCTTTCACTGCAGCGGCCTGGGTTCGATTCCCGGTCAGGGAAGTTCCACTTCTATTTCATCTGCACCTTTATTTTGATCGTGTCTATAAAGCAGTCAACGTATTCATTGTCAAACACCTTTGGCAAGCTTTGCAGACACACAAAGGTCAGTGATGGTCTAGTGGTCAGGATTCGGCGCTTTCACTGCCGCGGCCTGGGTTCGATTCCCGGTCAGGGAAAAACCAATTATTTTTCACCAGCCCCATTTTCTGAGTATCACTTTAAAGCATTCGAGGTATTTGTGGTCAAAATCCTTTTGCTAAAGAGTCAAACACACAAAATTCCCTGATGGTCTAGTGGTCAGGATTCGGCGCTTTCACTGCCGCGGCCTGGGTTCGATTCCCGGTCAGGGAAAAACCAATTATTTTTCACCAGCCCCATTTTCTGAGCATGACTTTAAAGCATTCGAAGTATTTGTGGTCAAAATCCTTTTGCTAAAGAGTCAAACACACAAAATTCCCTGATGGTCTAGTGGTCAGGATTCGGCGCTTTCACTGCCGCGGCCTGGGTTCGATTACCGGTCAGGGAAAAACCAATTATTTTTCATCTGCACCTTTATTTTGATCGTGTCTATAAAGCAGTCAAGGTATTCATTGTCAAACACCTCTTACAAGCTTTGCAGACACACAAAGGTCAGTGGTGGTCTAGTGTATAGGATTCAGCGCTCTCACCGTCGCGGCCGGGGTCCAATTCCCGGTCAGGGCAAAAACAGTTATTTTTCACCAGCCCCATTTTCTGAGTATGACTTTAAAGCATTCGAGGTATTTGTGGTCAAAATCCTTTTGCTAAAGAGTCAAACACACAAAATTCCCTGATGGTCTAGTGGTCAGGATTCGGCGCTTTCACTGCCGCGGCCTGGGTTCGATTCCCGGTCAGGGAAGTTCCACTTCTATTTCATCTGCACCTTTATTTTGATCGTGTCTATAAAGCAGTCAAGGTATTCATTGTCAAACACCTTTTGCAAGCTTTGCAGACACACAAACGTCAGTGGTGGTCTAGTGTTTAGGATTCAGCGCTCTCACCGCCGTGGCCGGGGTCCGATTCCCGGTCAGAGAAAAACCAATTATTTTTCACCAGCCCCATTTTCTGAGTATGACGTTAAAGCATTCAAGGTATTTATGTTCAAAATGCTTTTGCTAAAGACTCAAGGAACACAAAATTCCCTGATGTTCTAGTGGTCAGGATTCGGCGCTCTCACCGTCGCGGCCTGGGTTCGATTCCCGGTCAGGGAAGTTCCACTTCTATTTCATCTGCACCTTTATTTTGATCGTGTCTATAAAGCAGTCAACGTATTCATTGTCAAACACCTTTGGCAAGCTTTGCAGACACACAAAGGTCAGTGGTGGTCTAGTGTTTAGGATTCAGCGCTCTCACCGCCGTGGCCGGGGTCCGATTCCCGGTCAGAGAAAAACCAATTATTTTTCACCAGCCCCATTTTCTGAGTATCACTTTAAAGCATTCGAGGTATTTGTGGTCAAAATCCTTTTGCTAAAGAGTCAAACACACAAAATTCCCTGATGGTCTAGTGGTCAGGATTCGGCGCTTTCACTGCCGCGGCCTGGGTTCGATTCCCGGTCAGGGAAAAACCAATTATTTTTCACCAGCCCCATTTTCTGAGTATGACTTGAAAGCATTCGAGGTATTTATGGTCAAAATCCTTTTGCTAAAGACTCTAAGACACAAAATTCCCTCATGGTCTAGTGGTCAGGATTCGGCGCTTTCACTGCAGCGGCCTGGGTTCGATTCCCGGTCAGGGAAGTTCCACTTCTATTTCATCTGCACCTTTATTTTGATCGTGTCTATAAAGCAGTCAACGTATTCATTGTCAAACACCTTTTGCAAGCTTTGCAGACACACAAAGGTCAGTGATGGTCTAGTGTATAGGATTCATCGCTCTCACCGTCACGGCCGGGGTCCGATTCCTGGTCAGAGAAAGACCAATTATTTTTCACCAGCCCCATTTTCTGAGTATCACTTTAAAGCATTCGAGGTATTTGTGGTCAAAATCCTTTTGCTAAAGAGTCAAACACACAAAACTCCCTGATGGTCTAGTGGTCAGGATTCGGCGCTTTCACCGCCGCGGCCTGGGTTCGATTCCCGGTCAGGGAAGCTCCACTTCTATTTCATCTGCACCTTTATTTTGATCGTGTCTATAAAGCAGTCAACGTATTCATTGTCAAACACCTTTGGCAAGCTTTGCAGACACACAAAGGTCAGTGGTGGTCTAGTGTTTAGGATTCAGCGCTCTCACCGCCGTGGCCGGGGTCCGATTCCCGGTCAGAGAAAAACCAATTATTTTTCACCAGCCCCATTTTCTGAGTATCACTTTAAAGCATTCGAGGTATTTGTGGTCAAAATCCTTTTGCTAAAGAGTCAAACACACAAAATTCCCTGATGGTCTAGTGGTCAGGATTCGGAGCTTTCACTGCCGCGGCCTGGGTTCGATTCCCGGTCAGGGAAAAACCAATTATTTTTCACCAGCCCCATTTTCTGAGTATGACTTGAAAGCATTCGAGGTATTTATGGTCAAAATCCTTTTGCTAAAGACTCTAAGACACAAAATTCCCTGATGGTCTAGTGGTCAGGATTCGGCGCTTTCACTGCTGCGGCCTGGGTTCGATTCCCGGTCAGGGAAAAACCAATTATTTTTCACCAGCCCCATTTTCTGAGCATGACTTTAAAGCATTCGAAGTATTTGTGGTCAAAATCCTTTTGCTAAAGAGTCAAACACGCAAAATTCCCTGATGGTCTAGTGGTCAGGATTCGGCGCTTTCACTGCCGCGGCCTGGGTTCGATTCCCGGTCAGGGAAAAACCAATTATTTTTCATCTGCACCTTTATTTCGATCGTGTCTATAAAGCAGTCAAGGTATTCATTGTCAAACACCTCTTACAAGCTTTGCAGACACACAAAGGTCAGTGGTGGTCTAGTGTATAGGATTCAGCGCTCTCACCGTCGCGGCCGGGGTCCAATTCCCGGTCAGGGCAAAAACAGTTATTTTTCACCAGCCCCATTTTCTGAGTATGACTTTAAAGCATTCGAGGTATTTGTGGTCAAAATCCTTTTGCTAAAGAGTCAAACACACAAAATTCCCTGATGGTCTAGTGGTCAGGATTCGGCGCTTTCACTGCCGCGGCCTGGGTTGGATTCCCGGTCAGGGAAGTTCCACTTCTATTTCATCTGCACCTTTATTTTGATCGTGTCTATAAAGCAGTCAAGGTATTCATTGTCAAACACCTTTTGCAAGCTTTGCAGACACACAAACGTCAGTGGTGGTCTAGTGTTTAGGATTCAGCGCTCTCACCGCCGTGGCCGGGGTCCGATTCCCGGTCAGAGAAAAACCAATTATTTTTCACCAGCCCCATTTTCTGAGTATGACTTTAAAGCATTCAAGGTATTTATGGTCAAAATCCTTTTGCTAAAGACTCAAAGAACACAAAATTCCCTGATGGTCTAGTGGTCAGGATTCGGCGCTCTCACCGCCACGGCCTGGGTTCGATTCCCGGTCAGGGAAGGTCCACTTCTATTTCATCTGCACCTTTATTTTGATCGTGTCTATAAAGCAGTCAAGGTATTCATTGTCAAACACCTTTTGCAAGCTTTGCAGACACACAAACGTCAGTGGTGGTCTAGTGTTTAGGATTCAGCGCTCTCACCGCCGTGGCCGGGGTCCGATTCCCGGTCAGAGAAAAACCAATTATTTTTCACCAGCCCCATTTTCTGAGTATGACGTTAAAGCATTCAAGGTATTTATGGTCAAAATGCTTTTGCTAAAGACTCAAGGAACACAAAATTCCCTGATGGTCTAGTGGTCAGGATTCGGCGCTCTCACCGCCGCGGCCTGGGTTCGATTCCCAGTCAGGGAAGGTCCACTTCTATTTCATCTGCACCTTTATTTTGATCGTGTCTATAAAGCAGTCAAGGTATTCATTGTCAAACACCTTTTGCAAGCTTTGCAGACACACAAAGGTCAGTGGTGGTCTAGTGTTTAGGATTCAGCGCTCTCACCGCCGTGGCCGGGGTCCGATTCCCGGTCAGAGAAAAACCAATTATTTTTCACCAGCCCCATTTTCTGAGTATGACGTTAAAGCATTCAAGGTATTTATGGTCAAAATGCTTTTGCTAAAGACTCAAGGAACACAAAATTCCCTGATGGTCTAGTGGTCAGGATTCGGCGCTCTCACCGTCGCGGCCTGGGTTCGATTCCCGGTCAGGGAAGTTCCACTTCTATTTCATCTGCACCTTTATTTTGATCGTGTCTATAAAGCAGTCAAGGTATTCATTGTCAAACACCTTTTGCAAGCTTTGCAAACACACAAAGGTCAGTGATGGTCTAGTGTATAGGATTCAGCGCTCTCACCGTCGCGGCCGGGGTCCGATTCCCGGTCAGAGAAAAAACAATTATTTTTCACCAGCCCCATTTTCTGAGTATGACTTTAAAGCATTCAAGGTATTTATGGTCAAAATCCTTTTGCTAAAGACTCAAGGAACACAGAATTCCCTGATAGTCTAGTGGTCAGGATTCGGCGCTCTCACCGCCGCGGCCTGGGTTCGATTCCCGGTCAGGGAAGGTCCACTTCTATTTCATCTGCACCTTTGCTTTGATCGTTTCTATAAAGCAGTCAAGGTATTCATTGTCAAACACCATTTCAAGCCTTGCAGACACACAAAGGTCAGTGATGGTCTAGTGCAGGGGTGTCAAACTCCAGTCCTCAAGGGCCGGTGTCCTGCAGTTTTTATAAGTGTCACAGGTACAAAACACTGGAATGAAATGGCTTAATTACCTCCTCCTTGTGTAGATCAGTTCTCCAGAGCCTTGCTAATGACCCAATTATTCCATTCAGGTGTGGTGCAGCAGAGGCACATCTAAAAGTTGCAGGACGCCGGCCCTTGAGGACTGGAGTTTGACACCTGTGGTCTAGTGTATAGGATTCAGCGCTCTCAGCGCCGCGGCCGGGGTCCGATTCCCGGTCAGGGCAAAAACAGTTATTTTTCACCAGCCCCATTTTCTGAGTATCACTTTAAGGCATTCGAGGTATTTGTGGTCAAAATCCTTTTGCTAAAGAGTCAAACACACAAAATTCCCTCATGGTCTAGTGGTCAGGATTAGGCGATTTCACCGCCGCGGCCTGGGTTCGATTCCCGGTCAGGGAAGTTCCACTTCTATTTCATCTGCACCTTTATTTTGATCGTGTCTATAAAGCAGTCAAGGTATTCATTGTCAAACACCTTTTGCAAGCTTTGCAGACACACAAAGGTCAGTGGTGGTCTAGTGTTTAGGATTCAGCGCTCTCACCGCCGTGGCCGGGGTCCGATTCCCGGTCAGAGAAAAACCAATTATTTTTCACCAGCCCCATTTTCTGAGTATGACTTTAAAGCATTCAAGGTATTTATGGTCAAAATCCTTTTGCTAAAGACTCAAGGAACACAAAATTCCCTGATGGTCTAGTGGTCAGGATTCGGCGCTCTCACCGCCGCGGCCTGGGTTCGATTCCCGGTCAGGGAAGGTCCACTTCTATTTCATCTGCAACTTTGCTTTGAAAGTTTCTATAAAGCAGTCAAGGTATTCATTGTCAAACACCATTTCAAGCCTTGCAGACACACAAAGGTCAGTGATGGTCTAGTGCAGGGGTGTCAAACTCCAGTCCTCAAGGGCCGGTGTCCTGCAGTTTTTATAAGTGTCACAGGTACAAAACACTGGAATGAAATGGCTTAATTACCTCCTCCTTGTGTAGATCAGTTCTCCAGAGCCTTGCTAATGACCCAATTATTCCATTCAGGTGTGGTGCAGCAGAGGCACATCTAAAAGTTGCAGGACGCCGGCCCTTGAGGACTGGAGTTTGACACCTGTGGTCTAGTGTATAGGATTCAGCGCTCTCAGCGCCGCGGCCGGGGTCCGATTCCCGGTCAGGGCAAAAACAGTTATTTTTCACCAGCCCCATTTTCTGAGTATCACTTTAAGGCATTCGAGGTATTTGTGGTCAAAATCCTTTTGCTAAAGAGTCAAACACACAAAATTCCCTCATGGTCTAGTGGTCAGGATTAGGCGATTTCACCGCCGCGGCCTGGGTTCGATTCCCGGTCAGGGAAGTTCCACTTCTATTTCATCTGCACCTTTATTTTGATCGTGTCTATAAAGCAGTCAAGGTATTCATTGTCAAACACCTTTTGCAAGCTTTGCAGACACACAAAGGTCAGTGGTGGTCTAGTGTTTAGGATTCAGCGCTCTCACCGCCGTGGCCGGGGTCCGATTCCCGGTCAGAGAAAAACCAATTATTTTTCACCAGCCCCATTTTCTGAGTATGACTTTAAAGCATTCAAGGTATTTATGGTCAAAATCCTTTTGCTAAAGACTCAAGGAACACAAAATTCCCTGATGGTCTAGTGGTCAGGATTCGGCGCTCTCACCGCCGCGGCCTGTGTTCGATTCCCTCTCAGCGAAGGTCCACTTCTATTTCATCTGCACCTTTCCTTTGATCGTTTCTATAAAGCAGTCAACGTATTCATTGTCAAACACCTTTTGCAAGCCTTGCAGACACACAAAGGTCAGTGATGGTCTAGTGCAGGGGTGTCAAACTCCAGTCCTCAAGGGCTGGTGTCCTGCAGTTTTTATAAGTGTCACAGGTACAAAACACTGGAATGAAATGGCTTAATTACCTCCTCCTTGTGTAGATCAGTTCTCCAGAGCCTTGCTAATGACCCAATTATTCCATTCAGGTGTGGTGCAGCAGAGGCACATTTAAAAGTTGCAGGACGCCGGCCCTTGAGGACTGGAGTTTGACACCTGTGGTCTAGTGTATAGGATTCAGCGCTCTCACCGTCGCGGCCGGGGTCCGATTCCCGGTCAGAGAAAAACCAATTATTTTTCACCAGCCCCATTTTCTGAGTATGACTTTAAAGCATTCGAGGTATTTGTGGTCAAAATCCTTTTGCTAAAGAGTCAAACACACAAAATTCCCTGATGGTCTAGTGGTCAGGATTCGGCGCTCTCACCGCTGCGGTCTGGGTTCGATTCCCGGTCAGGGAAGGTCCACTTCTATTTCATCTGCACCTTTATTTTGATCGTGTCTATAAAGCAGTCAACGTATTCATTGTCAAACACCTTTTGCAAGCTTTGCAGACACACAAATGTCAGTGGTGGTCTAGTGTATAGGATTCAGCGCTCTCACCGCTGTGGCCGGGGTCCGATTCCCGGTCAGAGAAAAACCAATTATTTTTCACCAGCCCCATTTTCTGACTATGACTTTAAAGCATTCAAGGTATTTATGGTCAAAATCCTTTTGCTAAAGACTCAAGGAACACAAAATTCCCTGATGGTCTAGTGGTCAGGATTCGGCGCTCTCAACGCCGCGGCCTGGGTTCGATTCCCGGTCAGGGAAGTTGCACATCTATTTCATCTGCACCTTTATTTTGATCGTGTCTATAAAGCAGTCAAGGTATTCATTGTCAAACACCTCTTACAAGCTTTGCAGACACACAAAGGTCAGTGGTGGTCTAGTGTATAGGATTCAGCGCTCTCAGCGCCGTGGCCGGGGTCCGATTCCCGGTCAGAGAAAAACCAATTATTTTTCACCAGCCCCATTTTCTGAGTATGACTTTAAAGCATTCGAGGTATTTATGGTCAAAATCCTTTTGCTAAAGACTCTAAGACACAAAATTCCCTGATGGTCTAGTGGTCAGGATTCGGTGCTCTCACCGCCGCGGCCTGGATTCGATTCCGGATCAGGGAAGGTCCACTTCTATTTCATCTGCACCTTCGCTTTGATAGTTTCTATAAAGCAGTCAACGTATTCATTGTCAAACACCTTTTGCAAGCCTTGCAGACACACAAAGGTCAGTGATGGTCTAGTGTATAGGATTCAGCGCTCTCAGCGACGCGGCCGGGGTCCGATTCCCGGTCAGGGAAAAAACAGTTATTTTTCACCAGCCCCATTTTCTGAGTATGACTTTAAAGCATTCGAGGTATTTATGGTCAAAATCCTTTTGCTAAAGACTCAAAGACACAACATTCCCTCATGGTCTAGTGGTCAGGATTCGGCGCGTTCACTGCAGCATCCTGGGTTCGATTCCCGGTCAGGGAAATTCCACTTCTATTTCATCTGCACCTTTCTTTTGATCGTGTCTATAAAGCAGTCAAGGTATTCATTGTCAAACACCTCTTACAAGCTTTGCAGACACACAAAGGTCAGTGATGGTCTAGTGCAGGGGTGGGCAATCCTGGTCCTCGAGGTCCGGTGTCCTGCAACTCTTAGATGTCTCCCTGGTCCAACACATTGAATCCAACAGCTGAATCACCTCCTCAGTGCAGTCAAGTTCTCCAGAGTCCTGCTAATGACCTCATTATTTGACCCAGGTGTGTTGAAGTAGAGATACATCTAAAAGTTGCAGGAGGCCGGCCCTCGAGGCCTGGAGTTGCCCACCCCTGGTCTAGTGTATAGGATTCAGCGCTCTCACCGTCGCGGCCGGGGTCCGATTCCCGGTCAGGGAAAAAACAGTTATTTTTCACCAGCCCCATTTTCTGAGTATGACTTTAAAGCATTCGAGGTATTTATGGTCAAAATCCTTTTGCTAAAGACTCAAAGACACAAAATTCCCTGATGGTCTAGTGGTCAGGATTCGACGCTTTCACAGCCGCGGCCTGGGTTCGATTCCCGGTCAGGGAAGTTCTATTTCATCTGCACATTTTTTTTGATCGTGTCTATAAAGCAGTCAAGGTATTCATTGTCAAACACCTTTTGCAAGCTTTGCAGACACACAAAGGTCAGTGGTGGTCTAGTGTTTAGGATTCAGCGCTCTCACCGCCGTGGCCGGGGTCCGATTCCCGGTCAGAGAAAAACCAATTATTTTTCACCAGCCCCATTTTCTGAGTATGACGTTAAAGCATTCAAGGTATTTATGGTCAAAATGCTTTTGCTAAAGACTCAAGGAACACAAAATTCCCTGATGGTCTAGTGGTCAGGATTCGGCGCTCTCACCGTCGCGGCCTGGGTTCGATTCCCGGTCAGGGAAGTTCCACTTCTATTTCATCTGCACCTTTATTTTGATCGTGTCTATAAAGCAGTCAATGTATTCATTGTCAAACACCTTTTGCAAGCTTTGCAGGCACACAAAGGTCAGTGATGGTCTAGTGTATAGGATTCAGCGCTCTCACCGTCGCGGCCGGGGTCCGATTCCCGGTCAGAGAAAAACCAATTATTTTTCACCAGCCCCATTTTCTGAGTATGACTTTAAAGCATTCAAGGTATTTATGGTCAAAATCCTTTTGCTAAAGACTCAAGGAACACAGAATTCCCTGATAGTCTAGTGGTCAGGATTCGGCGCTCTCACCGCCGCGGCCTGGGTTCGATTCCCGGTCAGGGAAGGTCCACTTCTATTTCATCTGCACCTTTGCTTTGATCGTTTCTATAAAGCAGTCAAGGTATTCATTGTCAAACACCATTTCAAGCCTTGCAGACACACAAAGGTCAGTGATGGTCTAGTGCAGGGGTGTCAAACTCCAGTCCTCAAGGGCCGGTGTCCTGCAGTTTTTATAAGTGTCACAGGTACAAAACACTGGAATGAAATGGCTTAATTACCTCCTCCTTGTGTAGATCAGTTCTCCAGAGCCTTGCTAATGACCCAATTATTCCATTCAGGTGTGGTGCAGCAGAGGCACATCTAAAAGTTGCAGGACGCCGGCCCTTGAGGACTGGAGTTTGACACCTGTGGTCTAGTGTATAGGATTCAGCGCTCTCAGCGCCGCGGCCGGGGTCCGATTCCCGGTCAGGGCAAAAACAGTTATTTTTCACCAGCCCCATTTTCTGAGTATCACTTTAAGGCATTCGAGGTATTTGTGGTCAAAATCCTTTTGCTAAAGAGTCAAACACACAAAATTCCCTCATGGTCTAGTGGTCAGGATTAGGCGATTTCACCGCCGCGGCCTGGGTTCGATTCCCGGTCAGGGAAGTTCCACTTCTATTTCATCTGCACCTTTATTTTGATCGTGTCTATAAAGCAGTCAAGGTATTCATTGTCAAACACCTTTTGCAAGCTTTGCAGACACACAAAGGTCAGTGGTGGTCTAGTGTTTAGGATTCAGCGCTCTCACCGCCGTGGCCGGGGTCCGATTCCCGGTCAGAGAAAAACCAATTATTTTTCACCAGCCCCATTTTCTGAGTATGACTTTAAAGCATTCAAGGTATTTATGGTCAAAATCCTTTTGCTAAAGACTCAAGGAACACAAAATTCCCTGATGGTCTAGTGGTCAGGATTCGGCGCTCTCACCGCCGCGGCCTGGGTTCGATTCCCGGTCAGGGAAGGTCCACTTCTATTTCATCTGCAACTTTGCTTTGAAAGTTTCTATAAAGCAGTCAAGGTATTCATTGTCAAACACCATTTCAAGCCTTGCAGACACACAAAGGTCAGTGATGGTCTAGTGCAGGGGTGTCAAACTCCAGTCCTCAAGGGCCGGTGTCCTGCAGTTTTTATAAGTGTCACAGGTACAAAACACTGGAATGAAATGGCTTAATTACCTCCTCCTTGTGTAGATCAGTTCTCCAGAGCCTTGCTAATGACCCAATTATTCCATTCAGGTGTGGTGCAGCAGAGGCACATCTAAAAGTTGCAGGACGCCGGCCCTTGAGGACTGGAGTTTGACACCTGTGGTCTAGTGTATAGGATTCAGCGCTCTCAGCGCCGCGGCCGGGGTCCGATTCCCGGTCAGGGCAAAAACAGTTATTTTTCACCAGCCCCATTTTCTGAGTATCACTTTAAGGCATTCGAGGTATTTGTGGTCAAAATCCTTTTGCTAAAGAGTCAAACACACAAAATTCCCTCATGGTCTAGTGGTCAGGATTAGGCGATTTCACCGCCGCGGCCTGGGTTCGATTCCCGGTCAGGGAAGTTCCACTTCTATTTCATCTGCACCTTTATTTTGATCGTGTCTATAAAGCAGTCAAGGTATTCATTGTCAAACACCTTTTGCAAGCTTTGCAGACACACAAAGGTCAGTGGTGGTCTAGTGTTTAGGATTCAGCGCTCTCACCGCCGTGGCCGGGGTCCGATTCCCGGTCAGAGAAAAACCAATTATTTTTCACCAGCCCCATTTTCTGAGTATGACTTTAAAGCATTCAAGGTATTTATGGTCAAAATCCTTTTGCTAAAGACTCAAGGAACACAAAATTCCCTGATGGTCTAGTGGTCAGGATTCGGCGCTCTCACCGCCGCGGCCTGTGTTCGATTCCCTCTCAGCGAAGGTCCACTTCTATTTCATCTGCACCTTTCCTTTGATCGTTTCTATAAAGCAGTCAACGTATTCATTGTCAAACACCTTTTGCAAGCCTTGCAGACACACAAAGGTCAGTGATGGTCTAGTGCAGGGGTGTCAAACTCCAGTCCTCAAGGGCTGGTGTCCTGCAGTTTTTATAAGTGTCACAGGTACAAAACACTGGAATGAAATGGCTTAATTACCTCCTCCTTGTGTAGATCAGTTCTCCAGAGCCTTGCTAATGACCCAATTATTCCATTCAGGTGTGGTGCAGCAGAGGCACATTTAAAAGTTGCAGGACGCCGGCCCTTGAGGACTGGAGTTTGACACCTGTGGTCTAGTGTATAGGATTCAGCGCTCTCACCGTCGCGGCCGGGGTCCGATTCCCGGTCAGAGAAAAACCAATTATTTTTCACCAGCCCCATTTTCTGAGTATGACTTTAAAGCATTCGAGGTATTTGTGGTCAAAATCCTTTTGCTAAAGAGTCAAACACACAAAATTCCCTGATGGTCTAGTGGTCAGGATTCGGCGCTCTCACCGCTGCGGTCTGGGTTCGATTCCCGGTCAGGGAAGGTCCACTTCTATTTCATCTGCACCTTTATTTTGATCGTGTCTATAAAGCAGTCAACGTATTCATTGTCAAACACCTTTTGCAAGCTTTGCAGACACACAAATGTCAGTGGTGGTCTAGTGTATAGGATTCAGCGCTCTCACCGCTGTGGCCGGGGTCCGATTCCCGGTCAGAGAAAAACCAATTATTTTTCACCAGCCCCATTTTCTGACTATGACTTTAAAGCATTCAAGGTATTTATGGTCAAAATCCTTTTGCTAAAGACTCAAGGAACACAAAATTCCCTGATGGTCTAGTGGTCAGGATTCGGCGCTCTCAACGCCGCGGCCTGGGTTCGATTCCCGGTCAGGGAAGTTGCACATCTATTTCATCTGCACCTTTATTTTGATCGTGTCTATAAAGCAGTCAAGGTATTCATTGTCAAACACCTCTTACAAGCTTTGCAGACACACAAAGGTCAGTGGTGGTCTAGTGTATAGGATTCAGCGCTCTCAGCGCCGTGGCCGGGGTCCGATTCCCGGTCAGAGAAAAACCAATTATTTTTCACCAGCCCCATTTTCTGAGTATGACTTTAAAGCATTCGAGGTATTTATGGTCAAAATCCTTTTGCTAAAGACTCTAAGACACAAAATTCCCTGATGGTCTAGTGGTCAGGATTCGGTGCTCTCACCGCCGCGGCCTGGATTCGATTCCGGATCAGGGAAGGTCCACTTCTATTTCATCTGCACCTTCGCTTTGATAGTTTCTATAAAGCAGTCAACGTATTCATTGTCAAACACCTTTTGCAAGCCTTGCAGACACACAAAGGTCAGTGATGGTCTAGTGTATAGGATTCAGCGCTCTCAGCGACGCGGCCGGGGTCCGATTCCCGGTCAGGGAAAAAACAGTTATTTTTCACCAGCCCCATTTTCTGAGTATGACTTTAAAGCATTCGAGGTATTTATGGTCAAAATCCTTTTGCTAAAGACTCAAAGACACAACATTCCCTCATGGTCTAGTGGTCAGGATTCGGCGCGTTCACTGCAGCATCCTGGGTTCGATTCCCGGTCAGGGAAATTCCACTTCTATTTCATCTGCACCTTTCTTTTGATCGTGTCTATAAAGCAGTCAAGGTATTCATTGTCAAACACCTCTTACAAGCTTTGCAGACACACAAAGGTCAGTGATGGTCTAGTGCAGGGGTGGGCAATCCTGGTCCTCGAGGTCCGGTGTCCTGCAACTCTTAGATGTCTCCCTGGTCCAACACATTGAATCCAACAGCTGAATCACCTCCTCAGTGCAGTCAAGTTCTCCAGAGTCCTGCTAATGACCTCATTATTTGACCCAGGTGTGTTGAAGTAGAGATACATCTAAAAGTTGCAGGAGGCCGGCCCTCGAGGCCTGGAGTTGCCCACCCCTGGTCTAGTGTATAGGATTCAGCGCTCTCACCGTCGCGGCCGGGGTCCGATTCCCGGTCAGGGAAAAAACAGTTATTTTTCACCAGCCCCATTTTCTGAGTATGACTTTAAAGCATTCGAGGTATTTATGGTCAAAATCCTTTTGCTAAAGACTCAAAGACACAAAATTCCCTGATGGTCTAGTGGTCAGGATTCGACGCTTTCACAGCCGCGGCCTGGGTTCGATTCCCGGTCAGGGAAGTTCTATTTCATCTGCACATTTTTTTTGATCGTGTCTATAAAGCAGTCAAGGTATTCATTGTCAAACACCTTTTGCAAGCTTTGCAGACACACAAAGGTCAGTGGTGGTCTAGTGTTTAGGATTCAGCGCTCTCACCGCCGTGGCCGGGGTCCGATTCCCGGTCAGAGAAAAACCAATTATTTTTCACCAGCCCCATTTTCTGAGTATGACGTTAAAGCATTCAAGGTATTTATGGTCAAAATGCTTTTGCTAAAGACTCAAGGAACACAAAATTCCCTGATGGTCTAGTGGTCAGGATTCGGCGCTCTCACCGTCGCGGCCTGGGTTCGATTCCCGGTCAGGGAAGTTCCACTTCTATTTCATCTGCACCTTTATTTTGATCGTGTCTATAAAGCAGTCAATGTATTCATTGTCAAACACCTTTTGCAAGCTTTGCAGGCACACAAAGGTCAGTGATGGTCTAGTGTATAGGATTCAGCGCTCTCACCGTCGCGGCCGGGGTCCGATTCCCGGTCAGAGAAAAACCAATTATTTTTCACCAGCCCCATTTTCTGAGTATGACTTTAAAGCATTCAAGGTATTTATGGTCAAAATCCTTTTGCTAAAGACTCAAGGAACACAAAATTCCCTGATAGTCTAGTGGTCAGGATTCGGCGCTCTCACCGCCGCGGCCTGGGTTCGATTCCCGGTCAGGGAAGGTCCACTTCTATTTCATCTGCACCTTTGCTTTGATCGTTTCTATAAAGCAGTCAACGTATTCATTGTCAAACACCATTTCAAGCCTTGCAGACACACAAAGGTCAGTGATGGTCTAGTGCAGGGGTGTCAAACTCCAGTCCTCAAGGGCCGGTGTCCTGCAGTTTTTATAAGTGTCACAGGTACAAAACACTGGAATGAAATGGCTTAATTACCTCCTCCTTGTGTAGATCAGTTCTCCAGAGCCTTGCTAATGACCCAATTATTCCATTCAGGTGTGGTGCAGCAGAGGCACATCTAAAAGTTGCAGGACGCCGGCCCTTGAGGACTGGAGTTTGACACCTGTGGTCTAGTGTATAGGATTCAGCGTTCTCAGCGCCGCGGCCGGGGTCCGATTCCCGGTCAGGGCAAAAACAGTTATTTTTCACCAGCCCCATTTTCTGAGTATCACTTTAAAGCATTCAAGGTATTTGTGGTCAAAATCCTTTTGCGAAAGAGTCAAACACACAAAATTCCCTCATGGTCTAGTGGTCAGGATTCGGCGATTTCACCGCCGCGGCCTGGGTTCGATTCCCGGTCAGGGAAGTTCCACTTCTATTTCATCTGCACCTTTATTTTGATCGTGTCTATAAAGCAGTCAACGTATTCATTGTCAAACACCTTTTGCAAGCTTTGCAGACACACAAAGGTCAGTGGTGGTCTAGTGTTTAGGATTCAGCGCTCTCACCGCCGTGGCCGGGGTCCGATTCCCGGTCAGAGAAAAACCAATTATTTTTCACCAGCCCCATTTTCTGAGTATGACTTTAAAGCATTCAAGGTATTTATGGTCAAAATCCTTTTGCTAAAGACTCAAGGAACACAAAATTCCCTGATGGTCCAGTGGTCAGGATTCGGCGCTCTCACCGCCGCGGCCTGTGTTCGATTCCCTGTCAGCGAAGGTCCACTTCTATTTCATCTGCACCTTTCCTTTGATCGTTTCTATAAAGCAGTCAACGTATTCATTGTCAAACACCTTTTGCAAGCCTTGCAGACACACAAAGGTCAGTGATGGTCTAGTGCAGGGGTGTCAAACTCCAGTCCTCAAGGGCTGGTGTCCTGCAGTTTTTATAAGTGTCACAGGTACAAAACACTGGAATGAAATGGCTTAATTACCTCCTCCTTGTGTAGATCAGTTCTCCAGAGCCTTGCTAATGACCCAATTATTCCATTCAGGTGTGGTGCAGCAGAGGCACATTTAAAAGTTGCAGGACGCCGGCCCTTGAGGACTGGAGTTTGACACCTGTGGTCTAGTGTATAGGATTCAGCGCTCTCAGCGCCGCGGCCGGGGTCCGATTCCCGGTCAGGGAAAAAACAGTTATTTTTCACCAGCCCCATTTTCTGAGTATGACTTTAAAGCATTCGAGGTATTTATGGTCAAAATCCTTTTGCTAAAGGCTCTAAGACACACAATTCCCTGATGGTCTAGTGGTCAGGATTCGGCGCTTTCACTGCAGTGGCCTGGGTTCGATACCCGGTCAGGGAATTTCCACTTCTATTTCATCTGCACCTTTATTTTGATCGTGTATATAAAGCAGTCAACGTATTCATTGTCAAACACCTTTTGCAAGCCTTGAAGACACACAAAGGTCAGTGATGGTCTAGTGTATAGGATTCAGCGCTCTCAGCGCCGCGGCCGGGGTCCGATTCCCGGTCAGGGAAAAAACAGTTATTTTTCACCAGCCCCATTTTCTGAGTATGACTTTAAAGCATTCGAGGTATTTGTGGTCAAAATCCTTTTGCTAAAGAGTCCAACACACAAAACTCCCTGATGGTCTAGTGGTCAGGATTCGGCGCTCTCACCGCCGCAGCCTGGGTTCGATTCCCGGTCAGGTAAAGTCCACTTCAATTTCATCTGCACTTTTGCTTTGATCGTTTCTATAAAGCAGTCAACGTATTCATTGTCAAACACCTTTTGCAAGCTTTGCAGACACACAAAGGTCAGTGATGGTCTAGTGTATAGGATTCAGCGCTCTCACCGTCGCGGCCGGGGTCCGATTCCCGGTCAGAGAAAAGCCAATTATTTTTCACCAGCCCCATTTTCTGAGCATGACTTTAAAGCATTCGAAGTATTTGTGGTCAAAATCCTTTTGCTAAAGAGTCAAACACACAAAATTCCCTGATGGTCTAGTGGTCAGGATTCGGCGCTTTCACCGCCGCGACCTGGGTTCGATTCCCGGTCAGGGAACTTCCACTTCTATTTCATCTGCACCTTTATTTTGATCGTGTCTATAAAGCAGTCAACGTATTCATTGTCAAACACCTTTTGCAAGCTTTGCAGACACACAAAGGTCAGTGGTGGTCTAGTGTTTAGGATTCAGCGCTCTCACCGCCGTGGCCGGGGTCCGATTCCCGGTCAGAGAAAAACCAATTATTTTTCACCTGCCCCATTTTCTGAGTATGACTTTAAAGCATTCAAGGTATTTATGGTCAAAATCCTTTTTCTAAAGACTCAAGGAACACAAAATTCCCTGATGGTCTAGTGGTCAGGATTTGGCGTTCTCACCGCCGCGGCCTGGGTTCGATTCCCGGTGAGGGAAGGTCCACTTCTATTTCATCTGCACCTTTGCTTTGATCGTGTCTATAAAGCAGTCAAGGTATTCATTGTCAAACACCTTTTGCAAGCTTTGCAGACACACAAAGGTCAGTGGTGGTCTAGTGTTTAGGATTCAGCGCTCTCACCGCCGTGGCCGGGGTCCGATTCCCGGTCAGAGAAAAACCAATTATTTTTCACCAGCCCCATTTTCTGAGTATGACTTTAAAGCATTCAAGGTATTTATGGTCAAAATCCTTTTGCTAAAGACTCAAGGAACACAAAATTCCCTGATAGTCTAGTGGTCAGGATTCGGCGCTCTCAGCGCCGCGGCCTGGGTTCGATTCCCGGTCAGGCAAGGTCCACTTCTATTTCATCTGCACCTTTGCTTTGATCGTTTCTATAAAGCAGTCAACGTATTCATTGTCAAACACCTTTTGCAAGCCTTGCAGACACACAAAGGTCAGTGATGGTCTAGTGCAGGGGTGTCAAACTCCAGTCCTCAAGGGCCGGTGTCCTGCAGTTTTTATAAGTGTCACAGGTACAAAACACTGGAATGAAATGGCTTAATTACCTCCTCCTTGTGTAGATCAGTTCTCCAGAGCCTTGCTAATGACCCAATTATTCCATTCAGGTGTGGTGCAGCAGAGGCACATTTAAAAGTTGCAGGACGCCGGCCCTTGAGGACTGGAGTTTGACACCTGTGGTCTAGTGTATAGGATTCAGCGCTCTCACCGTCGCGGCCGGGGTCCGATTCCCGGTCAGGGCAAAAACAGTTATTTTTCACCAGCCACATTTTCTGAGTATCACTTTAAAGCATTCGAGGTATTTGTGGTCAAAATCCTTTTGCTAAAGAGTCAAACACACAAAATTCCCTGATGGTCTAGTGGTCAGGATTCGGCGCTTTCACCGCCGCGGCCTGGTTTCGATTCCCGGTCAGGGAAGTTCCACTTCTATTTCATCTGCACCTTTATTTTGATCGTGTCTATAAAGCAGTCAACGTATTCATTGTCAAACACCTTTTGCAAGCTTTGCAGACACACAAAGGTCAGTGGTGGTCTAGTGTTTAGGATTCAGCGCTCTCACTGCCGTGGCCGGGGTCCGATTCCCGGTCAGAGAAAAACCAATTATTTTTCACCAGCCCCATTTTCTGAGTATGACTGTAAAGCATTCAAGGTATTTATGGTCAAAATCCTTTTGCTAAAGACTCAAGGAACACAAAATTCCCTGATGGTCTAGTGGTCAGTATTCGGCGCTCTCACCGCCGCGGCCTGGGTTCGATTCCCGGTGAGGGAAGGTCCACTTCAATTTCATCTGCACTTTTGCTTTGATCGTTTCTATAAAGCAGTCAACGTACTCATTGTCAAACACCTTTTGCAAGCTTTGCAGACACACAAAGGTCAGTGATGGTCTAGTGTATAGGATTCAGCGCTCTCACCGTCGCGGCCGGGGTCCGATTCCCGGTCAGAGAAAAACCAATTATTTTTCACCAGCCCCATTTTCTGAGCATGACTTTAAAGCATTCGAGGTATTTGTGGTCAAAATACTTTTGCTAAAGAGTCAAACACACAAAATTCCCTGATGGTCTAGTGGTCAGGATTCGGCGCTTTCACTGCCGCGGCCTGGGTTCGATTCCCGGTCAGGGAAGTTCCACTTCTATTTCATCTGCACCTTTATTTTGATCGTGTCTATAAAGCAGTCAAGGTATTCATTGTCAAACACCTTTTGCAAGCTTTGCAGACACACAAAGGTCAGTGGTGGTCTAGTGTTTAGGATTCAGCGCTCTCACCGCCGTGGCCGGGGTCCGATTCCCGGTCAGAGAAAAACCAATTATTTTTCACCAGCCCCATTTTCTGAGTATGACTTTAAAGCATTCAAGGTATTTATGGTCAAAATCCTTTTGCTAAAGACTCAAGGAACACAAAATTCCCTGATGGTCTAGTGGTCAGGATTCGGCGCTCTCACCGCCGCGGCCTGGGTTCGATTCCCGGTCAGGGAAGGTCCACTTCTATTTCATCTGCACCTTTACTTTGATCGTTTCTATAAAGCAGTCAACGTATTCATTGTCAAACACCTTTTGCAAGCCTTGCAGACACACAAAGGTCAGTGATGGTCTAGTGCAGGGGTGTCAAACTCCAGTCCTCAAAGGCCGGTGTCCTGCAGTTTTTATAAGTGTCACAGGTACAAAACACTGGAATGAAATGGCTTAATTACCTCCTCCTTGTGTAGATCAGTTCTCCAGAGCCTTGCTAATGACCCAATTATTCCATTCAGGTGTGGTGCAGCAGAGGCACATCTAAAAGTTGCAGGACGCCGGCCCTTGAGGACTGGAGTTTGACACCTGTGGTCTAGTGTATAGGATTCAGCGCTCTCAGCGCCGCGGCCGGGGTCCGATTCCCGGTCAGGGAAAAAACAGTTATTTTTCACCAGCCCCATTTTCTGAGTATGACTTTAAAGCATTCAAGGTATTTATGGTCAAAATCCGTTTGCTAAAGACTCTAAGACACAAAATTCCCTGATGGTCTAGTGGTCAGGATTCGGCGCTTTCACTGCCGCGGCCTGGGTTCGATTCCCGGTCAGGGAAAAACCAATTATTTTTCATCTGCACCTTTATTTTGATCGTGTCTATAAAGCAGTCAAGGTATTCATTGTCAAACACCTCTTACAAGCTTTGCAGACACACAAAGGTCAGTGGTGGTCTAGTGTATAGGATTCAGCGCTCTCACCGTCGCGGCCGGGGTCCAATTCCCGGTCAGGGCAAAAACAGTTATTTTTCACCAGCCCCATTTTCTGAGTATGACTTTAAAGCATTCGAGGTATTTGTGGTCAAAATACTTTTGCTAAAGAGTCAAACACACAAAATTCCCTGATGGTCTAGTGGTCAGGATTCGGCGCTTTCACTGCCGCGGCCTGGGTTCGATTCCCGGTCAGGGAAGTTCCACTTCTATTTCATCTGCACCTTTATTTTGATCGTGTCTATAAAGCAGTCAAGGTATTCATTGTCAAACACCTTTTGCAAGCTTTGCAGACACATAAACGTCAGTGGTGGTCTAGTGTTTAGGATTCAGCGCTCTCACCGCCGTGGCCGGGGTCCGATTCCCGGTCAGAGAAAAACCAATTATTTTTCACCAGCCCCATTTTCTGAGTATGACTTTAAAGCATTCAAGGTATTTATGGTCAAAATCCTTTTGCTAAAGACTCACAGAACACAAAATTCCCTGATGGTCTAGTGGTCAGGATTCGGCGCTCTCACCGCCGCGGCCTGGGTTCGATTCCCGGTCAGGGAAGGTCCACTTCTATTTCATCTGCACCTTTATTTTGATCGTGTCTATAAAGCAGTCAAGGTATTCATTGTCAAACACCTTTTGCAAGCTTTGCAGACACACAAAGGTCAGTGGTGGTCTAGTGTTTAGGATTCAGCGCTCTCACCGCCGTGGCCGGGGTCCGATTCCCGGTCAGAGAAAAACCAATTATTTTTCACCAGCCCCATTTTCTGAGTATGACTTTAAAGCATTCAAGGTATTTATGGTCAAAATCCTTTTGCTAAAGACTCAAGGAACACAAAATTCCCTGATGGTCTAGTGGTCAGGATTCGGCGCTCTCACCGCCGCGGCCTGGGTTCGATTCCCGGTCAGGGAAGGTCCACTTCTATTTCATCTGCACCTTTACTTTGATCGTTTCTATAAAGCAGTCAACGTATTCATTGTCAAACACCTTTTGCAAGCCTTGCAGACACACAAAGGTCAGTGATGGTCTAGTGCAGGGGTGTCAAACTCCAGTCCTCAAAGGCCGGTGTCCTGCAGTTTTTATAAGTGTCACAGGTACAAAACACTGGAATGAAATGGCTTAATTACCTCCTCCTTGTGTAGATCAGTTCTCCAGAGCCTTGCTAATGACCCAATTATTCCATTCAGGTGTGGTGCAGCAGAGGCACATCTAAAAGTTGCAGGACGCCGGCCCTTGAGGACTGGAGTTTGACACCTGTGGTCTAGTGTATAGGATTCAGCGCTCTCAGCGCCGCGGCCGGGGTCCGATTCCCGGTCAGGGAAAAAACAGTTATTTTTCACCAGCCCCATTTTCTGAGTATGACTTTAAAGCATTCAAGGTATTTATGGTCAAAATCCGTTTGCTAAAGACTCTAAGACACAAAATTCCCTGATGGTCTAGTGGTCAGGATTCGGCGCTTTCACTGCCGCGGCCTGGGTTCGATTCCCGGTCAGGGAAAAACCAATTATTTTTCATCTGCACCTTTATTTTGATCGTGTCTATAAAGCAGTCAAGGTATTCATTGTCAAACACCTCTTACAAGCTTTGCAGACACACAAAGGTCAGTGGTGGTCTAGTGTATAGGATTCAGCGCTCTCACCGTCGCGGCCGGGGTCCAATTCCCGGTCAGGGCAAAAACAGTTATTTTTCACCAGCCCCATTTTCTGAGTATGACTTTAAAGCATTCGAGGTATTTGTGGTCAAAATACTTTTGCTAAAGAGTCAAACACACAAAATTCCCTGATGGTCTAGTGGTCAGGATTCGGCGCTTTCACTGCCGCGGCCTGGGTTCGATTCCCGGTCAGGGAAGTTCCACTTCTATTTCATCTGCACCTTTATTTTGATCGTGTCTATAAAGCAGTCAAGGTATTCATTGTCAAACACCTTTTGCAAGCTTTGCAGACACACAAAGGTCAGTGGTGGTCTAGTGTTTAGGATTCAGCGCTCTCACCGCCGTGGCCGGGGTCCGATTCCCGGTCAGAGAAAAACCAATTATTTTTCACCAGCCCCATTTTCTGAGTATGACTTTAAAGCATTCAAGGTATTTATGGTCAAAATCCTTTTGCTAAAGACTCAAAGAACACAAAATTCCCTGATGGTCTAGTGGTCAGGATTCGGCGCTCTCACCGCCGCGGCCGGGGTCCGATTCCCGGTCAGAGAAAAACCAATTATTTTTCACCAGCCCCATTTTCTGAGTATGACTTGAAAGCATTCGAGGTATTTATGGTCAAAATCCTTTTGCTAAAGACTCTAAGACACAAAATTCCCTCATGGTCTAGTGGTCAGGATTCGGCGCTTTCACTGCAGCGGCCTGGGTTCGATTCCCGGTCAGGGAAGTTCCACTTCTATTTCATCTGCACCTTTATTTTGATCGTGTCTATAAAGCAGTCAAGGTATTCATTGTCAAACACCTCTTACAAGCTTTGCAGACACACAAAGGTCAGTGGTGGTCTAGTGTATAGCATTCAGCGCTCTCACCGTCGCGGCCGGGGTCCAATTCCCGGTCAGGGCAAAAACAGTTATTTTTCACCAGCCCCATTTTCTGAGTATGACTTTAAAGCATTCGAGGTATTTGTGGTCAAAATACTTTTGCTAAAGAGTCAAACACACAAAATTCCCTGATGGTCTAGTGGTCAGGATTCGGCGCTTTCACTGCCGCGGCCTGGGTTCGATTCCCGGTCAGGGAAGTTCCACTTCTATCTCATCTGCACCTTTATTTTGATCGTGTCTATAAAGCAGTCAAGGTATTCATTGTCAAACACCTTTTGCAAGCTTTGCAGACACACAAACGTCAGTGGTGGTCTAGTGTTTAGGATTCAGCGCTCTCACCGCCGTGGCCGGGGTCCGATTCCCGGTCAGAGAAAAACCAATTATTTTTCACCAGCCCCATTTTCTGAGTATGACTTTAAAGCATTCAAGGTATTTATGGTCAAAATCCTTTTGCTAAAGACTCAAAGAACACAAAATTCCCTGATGGTCTAGTGTTTAGGATTCAGCGCTCTCACCGCCGTGGCCGGGGTCCGATTCCCGGTCAGAGAAAAACCAATTATTTTTCACCAGCCCCATTTTCTGAGTATGACTTTAAAGCATTCAAGGTATTTATGGTCAAAATCCTTTTGCTAAAGACTCAAAGAACACAAAATTCCCTGATGGTCTAGTGGTCAGGATTCGGCGCTCTCACCGCCGCGGCCTGGGTTCGATTCCCGGTCAGGGAAGGTCCACTTCTATTTCATCTGCACCTTTATTTTGATCGTGTCTATAAAGCAGTCAAGGTATTCATTGTCAAACACCTTTTGCAAGCTTTGCAGACACACAAACGTCAGTGGTGGTCTAGTGTTTAGGATTCAGCGCTCTCACCGCCGTGGCCGGGGTCCGATTCCCGGTCAGAGAAAAACCAATTATTTTTCACCAGCCCCATTTTCTGAGTATGACTTTAAAGCATTCAAGGTATTTATGGTCAAAATCCTTTTGCTAAAGACTCAAGGAACACAAAATTCCCTGATGGTCTAGTGGTCAGGATTCGGCGCTCTCACCGCCGCGGCCTGGGTTCGATTCCCAGTCAGGGAAGGTCCACTTCTATTTCATCTGCACCTTTATTTTGATCGTGTCTATAAAGCAGTCAAGGTATTCATTGTCAAACACCTTTTGCAAGCTTTGCAGACACACAAAGGTCAGTGGTGGTCTAGTGTTTAGGATTCAGCGCTCTCACCGCCGTGGCCGGGGTCCGATTCCCGGTCAGAGAAAAACCAATTATTTTTCACCAGCCCCATTTTCTGAGTATGACTTTAAAGCATCCGAGGTATTTGTGGTCAAAATCCTTTTGCTAAAGACTCAAAGACACAGAATTCCCTGACGGTCCAGTTGTCAGGATTCGCTGCGCTCACTGCTATGGCCCTGGTTAAATTCCCGATCAGGGAAAAACCCCTTTTTTCACTTGCCCCATTGTTTTGATCATGTCTTTAAAGCACTCTATGTATTCATCGTCACAGAACTTTTCTTAGCTACAAACAGTCACAAAGGTCCCTGATGGTCTAGTGCAGGGGTCTGAAACTCCAGTCCTCGAGGGCCGCAGTCGTGCAACTTTTAGACGTTCCTCTGCTGCACCACACCTGAACAGAATAATTAGGTCATTAGCTCGGAGAACTGATTTACACAAGGAGGAGGTAATTAAGCCATTTCATTCCAGTGTTTTGTACCTGTGGCACATCTAAAAACTGTAGGTCTGTGGCCCTCGATGACTGGAGTTTGAGAGCATCTTAAAATGCATTAGCATCTGGTGGGATGTACACACCGGTTACCATGACTACGGTGAACTCTCTGGGGAGGTATATTGGTCTGCATTTAACCGTCACATACTCCAGGTCTGGAGAGCAATGGCTGATGACAGTTGCTGTGTTAGTACACCAGGTGTTGTTCACGTACACACATAGCCCTCCTCCTCTGCTCTTACCGGAGTCCTTCGTTCTGTCGTGGCGCTGTACTGCGTAGCCTGCTCGCTCGATGGCAGAGTCCGCTACGTCTGGATGCAGCCAGGTCTCCATGATCAGAAGGATACAGCTGTCCTTCACTGCGCTGTGAGATGCAGCCTGTAGTCTCAGTTCATCCATCTTGTTTGCAAGGGATCTGGCGTTCGAGAGAAACAGGCTGGGGAGCGGCGGTTTGTGTGGTTGCCTCTGTAGCCTAGCTAGCACGCCGGCCCTGCAGCCCCGCTTCTGCCTTCTCTCTCTACGCCGCCGTCGCTTCCTCCCTGCTGTGATGGTAATCCACGGCGCGCCGGGGCTCCTCGCTATGTCCCCCAGAGTATTGAACAAGCGTTGAAAATCAGCTGTAACATCTAGTTCGTAGCGGGCACCGATCGTCAGGAGATCGTCCCGACTGTATATCTTGTTTGTCCGACATGACGAGTATTGAGCACAAATCAACACCTACACAAGCAGCCAAACATAGCACCGACCGAGAGAGCAATGAGCCGCTGCAACTGCGTGTGCCGCCATCTTGGGAAAAAAAAAAAAAAAAAACTGTGTTGTACAGCGAATAGTGCATGTAATTCTGGCTTCAAAGAACTCAAATTTCTTTTATTTTCAGTCTTGCCCTCAACATCAACCTATCCTGATATCAGCTAAATCACACAGTGGAATTAATCCGACTTCACAAACCCCCTGCTAAAGCCACAGTGCGTGTTTTTTTTTTCTCTCCTATGTGTTAAAGGCTTTTACCTAACAAACTTTGGTGTGTAAAGTAGCTAAACACCAAAGCGATTGCTGAGAATAGTTGCGGAATGCTAAAAGTCTTTGCATGTTGTTGTGACAGATGCACACAGAGCAGCAGAGGCACGTGCTCACACTCAAACAAAGATAAAAAAAAAATATCCGCCGCCTGTGGGCAAACCCAAATGACCAGAGTGGATGCACCAAAGTACTCTGCTCTTATATATAACCTTTTTCAGTCAGGATAAAACAGTGACAACAAGTCGAGTAGCCTCTGTTGGGGAATACAAATTGCTCCTGTCTTTCCTCCAAAGCTACACTCTCCCCCCAGGACAGCAGCTGCAGCAAAGAACACTTAAAGTTTGATCTTGTTCACTCAAAGCTCCGTTGTCATATTGGAGCAGAGTCAGGATGGGCAGGAACAACAGCAGAGCCGCTGCTGGTGAGAGCTCACACAAACCAAACATGTGTGCAGAGGTTAGACAGTCAAGTTTAGGTAACGATGGAGTTTGAAGGATAAGAGGAAGTATCCACCGAAGGATCACACTAGCTGTTCCCATTACAAATGTGCACAAATCTTTGTCGCTCTTCTTCCAGTGTCAGTCCACCAATTCCACACACACAATTCTACAACTGTATTGTTTACATTAAAAAGGAAGCTAAATTGGCTTCCTATCTGGGCAAATGGAGTAGACGGGTGCGTCAGAGCCTCTCTCCCACCTTAATTTCAAAATACTCCGTTCAAAACTTGTTAATCTGGTCACTATTTAGATAAAATAATTTGTGAACGGAAGGAGAAACATGTCGAGCCATAAAAAATCGACAAAAATGCCCAAAGCTCAGGATAAAAGTGCCCAAGTAGCTCAGGCTAACACGTGTCTGAAGCAAGCTAACGTGGCTAGTTCGGAAGCTGAGAGCCCCGGAACGAACATGGACTCGGAGGGAATAATTAAGGCTATCGATGATTTGAAGACTGCTCTAAAGGGTGATAACGCAAAGCTGCAACAAAATATTGACCATCTGGGACATGAGATCAACGGTAAGCTGGACAATATTGCTACTGAGGTCCAGGGCCTGGCAGAGCGGGTTGACGAGGCGGAGGCCCGCGTTCATCAAGTGGAGACCTGGGCAAAGGAGGCAACCGAGGCGCTGTGCTTCTGCATCGAACAACAGAGGAAAACACAGCTTAAGGTGCTTGATTTAGAGTCTCGCTCCAGAAGAAACAACGTCCGTGTATTTGGGGTACCAGAGGGAAAGGAGGGGAACTCAACTACACAGTATATCGAGACGTTTCTGAGAAGCCAGCTACAACTACCGGAGGACCTGGACTTGAACATACAGCGCGCACATCGCACTCTGGCAACTAAACCCCCACCCGACTCACCACCGAGGGCGATTATTGTCAATTTTCTGGAATTTTCCACAAAGGAAAAGATCTTAAGAGAAGTGTGGAAAAAGGGCAAGATTCAGGTGGGCTCTTCTACTATTCACTTCGACCACGATTATGCACCTGAGATAGTGAAGAAGCGCAGAGAATATAACGTTATCAAGAAAGCGCTCAAAGCGAAAGGCATCCGCTTCCAAACACCGTTTACCAACATGAGGATCCACTGGGAATCAGGAACCCGCACATATTCCAGCGCTCGGGAAGCCTACAACGAGCTGAAGAGACGAGGAATCCAGTCGGAGGAACCGGTAACAGCTGACGGTGGATCCAGAGCGGAGTGGAGTCTCCGGGAGCGGCTGGGCTGGCAGCCGGCGGATAGCAGCGGCGCTGCGGTTGCGCTGAGAGCCAAGAACAAACTGCAGGATTTCCAGCGGAGCATAGCCGAGTGAAAATAGGCAGAATAACATAACATAACGCAGCATTATTTTGACTGGGCTCTGATTTTCTATTTGGTGGGAGAGGACACTGGTTGTTTTTTTTTTTCAACGTTGGACTAATAGGATGGACGTGTTTTTTCCTAAAGGCGCTTCTACTGTCCTTTTTGGGCCCTCTCAGTTCGAGAGGTTTAACCCTCGACTTGCCAACGGGGTCATGAGTGAGAAGAGGGAGCTTCTCCTCACCTTGGAAGTCAGTTTGTTACTGTTTTGTTTTGTTTTGTTTGGTTTTGTTATTGTTCGTGTTCTGGATTCAGGGGCCAAATCAATCAAGGTATTTCTATACATTACTGTCATATAATTTAAAAATTGCTTCCTTGAATGTAAACGGTTTGAATAGTCCAGTGAAAAGAAAAAGGGTCTTAGCTAAATTGAAGAAAGATGGGATACAAATCGCTCTTTTACAAGAGACACACATGTCTAAACAAGAACATGACAAGTTTAAGTCATTTGGTTACCTGAACACGTTTTATAGCTCCTGTAGAAATAGTAGAAAGAGGGGGGTAGTCACCCTAATTTCTAATTCATTGAACTTTGAATTGATATCTGAGAAGGGAGATAAAGAGGGCAGATTTGTTATAATAAAGGGGAGAATTGATGATGTTGTGGTCACAATTGCTAATATATATGTACCGCCAGAGAGCGACAGGGCTTTCTTGAAGATGTTCTTTGATACCATTATCTCATTTAGTGAAGGAGTTCTTATTTGTGCTGGAGACTGGAACACAATCCCTAATTATGTCCTAGATACAACTAGCCATAAGAAACAAAAAACTGGTCGGTCAAAAGATCTAAATATCCTGATCAGGGAGATGGGCCTGTTTGATGTTTGGAGGGATCTTCATATTAAAGAAAGAGAATTTACTCATTACTCTTCTACTCACAAGGTCCACTCCAGGATTGACCTGTTTCTGATGAACACCATTGATAGATCTAAAGTGAAGGAATGCTTAATTGGAACATCGGATATTTCAGACCACAACATTATTTATCTGACCATCGGTTTGTATAATAGGCCTAAAACAACATTATGGCGCCTAAATATAGGCATTCTTAATAATGAAACCACAACAAAGGAAATTAGAAAAGAAATAACGGAGTGTGTAAAGGACAATAATAATGGGCAGGTAAATCCCACCTTAGTTTGGGACACTGTCAAGGCAGTAATGAGAGGGAGACTAATTTCTAGAACTGCTTATCTGAAAAAAATAAAAAGGTTAAAATACGATGAATTGGAAAAAACATTGAGGAAATTAGAATTAAAACAGCAAATGACTAATAATGGAGGATTTTCAGAACAAATAACAAAAACTAAAAACAAAATAAATGATATGATACTTGAGGAACTTGAGGAAAAATTACGTTTCTGCAAACAAACATTTTATGAATCAGGCCCAAAAGCTACACGGATCTTAGCTAGACAACTTCGTAAACACCATTTGAAGCATTCGATTACCAAAATTAGAGAATCCTCTACTGGTAACTTAACCTATGACATGGATAAAATACACAAGACCTTTGAAAATTACTTTAAAACACTATATTCTGCTCCAGGACCAGTTAACGTAACTGCTATTGAGGATTATTTGGCAGCTTTGGATCTACCCTCACTTGGTCTAATCCAAAACAAAACTCTATCTGCTCCCATTACGCAGAAAGAATTAGATACAGTTATTGGACAATTGAAAAGTAATAAGAGCCCAGGCAGCGATGGATTTCCAAATGAATGGTACAAGACGTTCAGGAAGGAGCTTTCTCCTGTCCTGCTCGAATCTTTGAACTGGACATTGAGCAGAGCTGAGATCCCACCATCTTGGAGAGAGGCTGTAATATCTGTCCTCCCTAAAGAGGGGAAAAATGTTGAATACTGTGAATCATATCGCCCAATCTCTATCCTGAATGTCGATTATAAAATTTTTACATCAATAATTTCTCGGAGAATGGAGTATTACTTGTTAGACCTAATACACGAAGACCAGACGGGATTCATCAAAGGCAGACAAACTCATGACAGCATAAGACGAACATTACATATCTTAGACCAAACCAAAAAGCAGGGTCTCAACGCCGCATTAATTAGTCTAGACGCAGAAAAGGCCTTTGATCGGGTCAACTGGACCTTTCTATATAAGGTACTAGAACGCCTGGGCTTTAATAACCAGTTTATTAGGTGCTTGCGGTCACTTTATGATGAACCACGGGCCAGGGTTAAAATCAATGGGCACCTAACAAACAGCTTCCAACTACACAGAGGAACCCGTCAGGGTTGTTGTCTAAGCCCATCGCTTTTTGCAATATTCATTGAACCCTTGGCACAGGCCATTAGAGAGGATAATGGAATAAAGGGAATTAGTTTTGCAAATACTGAACACAAAATTGCCCTTTTTGCAGATGATGTAATCACATACCTCCAAAACCCAGATATAACGCTCCCTAAGGTTATGTCAGCTCTAACGGAGTTTGGTCAACTGTCGGGCTACAGTCTAAACATCACAAAAACACAGGTCCTGGCAATTAACTACTCCCCTAGTAAATTCATAAGAAAGAACTATGGACTTAAGTGGGATGCCAAAAAGCTAAAATACCTGGGAGTATTTGTTTCTCAAGATTTGGATGAGTTACTTAGTTTGAACTTTGATAACCTTACTGAAAACATACAAAAAGACTTATCAGCCTGGTCAAGGTTACTGTTGGACTTCACAGCTAGAATGGAAATAGTGAGGATGAATCTGCTTCCTAGATTTTTATATCTTTTCATGTCATTGCCTATTAGAATATCTAGCGCACAGTTCCATACTTGGGACAGGTTGATCTCCAGATTTATTTGGTCCGGGACCAGACCAAGAATAAAATTTAAAATACTCCAAATTAACAGGGACCAGGGGGGTCTGGGCCTTCCAAATTTGAGGGAATACTATTATGCATCTCAGATGAGATTCATGGTCTGCTGGTGCTCACCAGAAATGGAGACCGGATGGAAACAGATAGAACTAAGGCAGGGTGGGGCCCAACCCCAAACACGTCTGGGAGGTAAAATAGTCACAGACAAAAATGGGAATGGTATAGTTGAAGGCACATTGTTAATCTGGAAGGAAGTGGTTGATAGATACAGATTGGCGGATGTCACTGGACTCCTGATGTGGCCCTCCTGTAACTCTGACTTTCGGCCAGGAGAATTAGATTCTTCTTTTTTAGGCTGGAAAGATAGAGGACTTGTGGCTTTGTGCCAGTTTGTAGAAGGTAACACCTTTAAAACGTTTGAGCAACTGAAAAGGGATTATAATCTTGAGAACAGAGATTTATTTAAATATTTCCAGGTAAGACATTTTTACAATACAAAAATAAAAAAAGGTGTTCCTCCAGAAGGTAGTGCTGTTGTGAACATTTTTACGAAAGCTTATACTCACCTCCCTTGTAAAATTGTTTCCAAACTATATAAAGGGTTGCAGAAACTTAATGGAAATAACACCTTGAACATTAAGTCCAAATGGGAAAGAGAATTGGGAGTAATAATTACAGAGGATGATTGGCTTTCAATGTGTGTGACACAACAGACATCTACTAGCTCCAAAAGATGGAAGGAATTCGGATGGAAGTGCTTAATCAGATACTTTATTACACCTCAAATTACTAGTAGACATAGAGGAGAAGAACAGCAATGTTGGAGACAGTGTGGCCATCAGAACGCCAACCACTCTCATGTATTTTGGTCCTGCCCAAAGTTGGCAACTTATTGGGATGAAATCTGTCAGACTACTGGGATAATTTTGGGGTATGTCATCCCCAAGGACCCTAGAATTTTTCTGCTGGGGTTGATGTCCGAAAAGGTGTTTCAAAAAGAAGATCAGTACCTTTTTAAAGTTCTGTCAATTGCAAGCAAAAAAGCAATTACACGGTCTTGGCTAAAGAAACTCCCACCACAGCTGAACCACTGGCGAGATGTCGTGGAGGAGATTCACTCCATGGAAAAACTGACATATCTTTTACGTATGAAAGGACATTCTTACAACAAACGCTGGTCTAAATGGCTGACGTACAAGAGCAAGGAAGCATAACAAGGTGTATCATCTTGTAATGTATTATTTTGTTTCTGTCTTTCTACTTATCTAAGTATCAGTGCCCCTAGTTCTGTGTGTGTGTGTTGTATGTTTTATTGTAATGAAAAATGTTAAATAAAGAGTATAAAAAAAAAAAAAAAAAAAAAAAAAAGGAAGCTAAATTAAAATCACACATGAATAAGTTTGTCCAGTCATCAAAAATCATGGCAGCGATGGATGTAAACAGTTGCATAAGATATATTCATAATTCAGCCATGGCTAATGCTCATCATCTTATCAGTAAACCAGAGGAGACATCGGGGTCTTACTCAAGCGTTGGAGTGGATATGTATGCGACGTTTTGGGGAAAATGTAGTCAGATTTTTAACAGTAGAGTTCTGGATTCAACCCATTGCAATGACATATAACTTTTTATGATCTGCGTGATACTGTGAGAGCTCTGGTGGAGCAAAAAAAAGAAAAAAAGTCAAAACAAAAGCAAACCACAATCCTAATACTACTTCCTGCTTCTTGTCATCTTCTTCATTGATTTCATCAGTAGTATCATCCGGCAGTTGATCATGTGACTTGTGTGATGCAAAAAAATGTTTTTCCATTGGAGTTTTATGAAATATGTCTACTTGAATCCAGCTGAAAAACATACTAACACAAAAACTGTTTTTAAATTTGCGTATTTGAGCAAATGTATTGTCATAATTTCAATTTGCGCATTCTGTGGTTAATGGACACAAGTATAGAAATAAAGCATTACAGTAAGTCACAATCATGGGTTCAGAAGGATTGCAGCATTGGGGCTTTTCAATCTTGTCGGGATCATAAGGATCTGACCTCTTGGGGAGAGAGAAACAAACTGACAGGAAGAGTTGTCAGGGAAACAGACATGCAAGAGTGTTGCTTTGCCAGAAAAACATGTATTCTCTGAATGTAATCATAAAGCTGAAGAAGACCAATCAGGATGGTTCAGTCATGGAAGTAAAGAAGAGACAGAACCATTCAAGGATGTGTTAACAGTCAGACAGCATTGTTCACTGGAAGTGTGCAGGTTTTTCACATGGTGGGGCAGAAAGCGTGCTGACCGTGTTGTTTGGCTTCCTTTATCAAGTAACACCAACCTTGAAAGCCCTGTGTAGTTTTCAACAAAGTGAGTTCATCTTGAGCTTTTTACACCCATTTTGTTCCAAAAGTCAGAGAACACCACACTGACTTTGGTACATCAGTGTTATTCTCCACCTTGCTCTTGCTTACACACACTGACCTCATTTCCTTGCTTGTTACAACCCTCTGCATCCTCACTCGCCTTGCAGCAGCAGCAGCAGCTCAGGGGTCACTGGATGCTTTTAAGCAGTCAAATAAACATCTTACCCCATCTTTCCCAAAGCCACCTTCTTTCATCTCAGATGAAAACATCTGAAGCTAAAAGGAGACGATGTGGCATGAACCGAACCTCTCTGACACAACGCTGGGGTTTGGAAGTATACCACTAAGACTGCGATGTTTAAAATAACTATGCAAACAGTGTAACATGTCATGAAGTCTTTCGTCTGCCTTTTTGTACATAACGTAACGTCCATGTCATGTTTCACTGTAACATCACTTGATCTATCTGGAATCTTTGAAACTCTTATTGGTAAATGAACAGCAGTTTCTTATGATTTCAGCACTTCGGACTTTGTCTTTTGGTGAGAGATGTTTGACAACGAGCCAGATTAGTTTTGCTCAGCTGGTGTGGGGAGCCCACTGGAGGCAGCTTTTCCTGTCTTTTTGTTTAGATTTATCAGTTCTTGCATTGCTTTTACTTGTGCACATTTTCCTCTCAAACATTTTTTCTTCTAGCTTTAGAGGTTTCTGTTGCCCAAGGCCATTCTAAAGCTCCGCAAAACAGATGTTTTTCATAATCTACCTTTAGAAAAGATGTGTAATCCCACAACAAACTTCCTAACAACTTCACTTGCCCACTGTACAGGATGTCTGTGGTTCTAGTTACTGCTCAAGAAAACTCAGTAGGTGTTGGTCGTTTAACTTGAGAATGAGTTTTAGTTTGAAAGTCAAAATGGAAATACATTTTATTTGAGTTAGTTGGAAGATGGACTGAACAATGATTACATTATTTTTAATTAAGGGTTCATTCATACTAACCCTGTGTTAGGCCTGTCAAAATAATCAATAAATCAATTACTCGCATGATAAATTAAAACAAACTCAATAACTTCCTTTGGCATGATTTATCTTTTTTTTTTCTAACAAAAACTAGATGACAAAAGTCTTTTTGAAGGATAGTTTTGTTCACAGAGACTTCATAGTTCAATTTATTTTTTGTTTCTGTTGTTTTGTTTATTTATTTTGGATATTTAAAATGTCTTTCAGTTCCACTGTTAAATGTTCATTAGATTTTGAAGTTTATAGATTTCTCAGAATGTATTTTTGCTTTATTGCTATGCCATTACCATTATATTACTTAAGAAATATCTCAAAACAACAATTTTATTGTCCATCGCAATAACTTCTGGAACAATTTATCGCCCAAGAAAATTTGTTATTTTTTACACAGGCTTACCCTGTGTAGTCGGCTTAATCCAATTGTACAGCTCCCCAAACAAACCAGACTCTAGGTTCGTTTGGGGAGCTGCACAAAAAAATGCAAGAAACGCAAAGTAGCTGAAATTTGACGCCACTCCATTTGTATCTACTTTTTTGTGAAGAAGGACTTTGTCCTGTTCAGAGGTTTTTGTGTTGCTTCCTTCAGTGGTTCTTGGTGCTGCGCCTCCACAGGCGAGGGGTGAACCGGAACAATGCACTGAGAAAGCAAACCGCACCAACTGAAAACACAAATGTTGTAATTTAGTCCACCAGGCTATCAGGTGTGAAAACACCCTTAGACATAATGCAAATGTTATCCTCTAGTGCTGTGATAAAATAATGTCCTCTGGCATAACACTTGTTAAACAACTTGATCAAAATAAAATATATTGGATAATGTGTTTAGTCAGATGGTAAATGCTCTGTAGTCAACAATGGGGTGATTATCCTGATGCACTTTAAAAACACTCCATTGATTGAAGTTTTATGTGACTCATTACCATGTTTATATGCACCGCAGGGATCACTTAGAAAGTTATTTAAGTGATTGGCTGATATTTGCATGATCTTGGCCAGGTGGAAGTGTCAGTCACAAATCTTCCTATCAACTGTCAATCTGATTTCCAAACAGCTGACAAACGTTTCTGTATCTGCAGACTAAAGAGGAAGACACAAAGGGACAAATACTTGCTTATTGCTGGAAGCACTGGAGCATTGGTACCATTGGCCTTATGTAACAGTGTTTAGGTTTAAGTTGTAGAATCCCACTTGCTTTATATGTATCAGTGCAATGGGGAGATAGCGCCCCCTCTCTGTGTGGTTGGTTATATGTTGCTGGCTCCTGTACTCAGTGCCAGTCTGTGAAAGCTGCACGAGAGGTGAGTTGCATTCTTCAGCACATAGTAGAAAAGTGTTAGCAATATAATAAAACATAATTTTTACTAACTTAGACAAATAGTGTGTAATGACTTTTTACTAGATGTGTGCCTGGCACCAATTTTTGTACTTTTAGTTGTGTGAATATTGTAAAACACTTCATGTGCTAAGTTAAAAGCTAACATAACGCTCTGTTGTAGTGTGCTGATTGAAGCTCAGCCGTTGCACTGATTCGAACCCCGATATGTTCTCATTCAGGAAATAAACTGCCTGTTCACCCAGAAACTCGTCTTCATTAAAAAAATTACACAACGCAGAGTTGAGGGGTTACTTGGGCCGTCTTGGTACAGTGAAGTGAAGCAGAACCCAGTTGCACTTACAGCAAACACATTGGCAATCGATGGAGATGTGTTTTGTGAATGGCAAGAGCAGCGTGGGGGTCTCTGATAGATCATTCCCCCTGACACCAAATGGAATTTCCCCTCTAATGTCCGCATATGTCCGCAGCATGGGCGGACATATGCAGCATTTGTTAGCTCGCATAGAAGATTTGGGTGAATGCCCAGGAGGGCTGCGCTGCTATCAGCAAGTGTTTATTGGTGGGGTGGAGGATCAGCTTTGGAGAGAGGTTCAAAAGTCAGAATAGTGAAAGGGTTCGAAATTTGTATTGACAGGGCTAATTGGCAACCTTAGTGAGTCGTTATTGTTGAGGCAAATACGGTGCTGACTGGGAACGATCTGAGCCTCACCTCTGGACGACGAACAAAGACGCAAAGATGAGGAATCAATCAGAGTCAAACAGGCCTGAACAGGAAATGTGAGCTTAAACGAGTCGGCACCCAGCAGACAGACTAAAGCATAAAATAAAACCCACATATTCCGGAGCTAATTTAAGCGTTTATCACTTTAATTAAAGCAGTTCTGAATTAAACCAGAGAAAGGTTTAGCTTTGGCTTGGCCACCACGAAGGATTACTCTTTGTTTAATTATGTTGTCTTACACAGCAGAGACGTGGAGACGCACGGGACTCAGATTGCAGGTTTGGCAGTTTATATTCAGGAATATGCAAGTGATCTATAATAGTCTATTCCAGGGGCAACGCCAGAGCCAGCCATTGATTACCGGAGGCAGTGAATGTCATCCGCTCACCACTCAAAACATTTGTCAGAGGATAACAAGCAGGGGAGACTCATGCATGGTAAACACAATCATTTACATTCACAATTCAGCCTTTTTACATGTCACTGTTCTGCTGCTGCCTCTTTGTTTTTCATTTGATGGCCCACACCGTTCGCCCCCTGCAGGTGTCACTTTGACATGCCACTCAGACAGATATTTATAGCTGCCAATATTTTGGGGGTTCCTGTTGCTACAGCCATGGTAAATCAGTTAAAATGCATTCTATACCTGCAACAAAGACAACAAACAGGATTGAATTTGCAATGCTGCTCGGTGAGACCAGAATGTTTGATTTGCAATGTGACAACAAAATGTGGCAGGAAGTGGTACAACCCAAAACACTTTTCAATTTAGTTTTTGGAAAACTGAATTCAAAACATGTAGTTTTAGAGACAAAATTTATCAGTGTCTGTGTGTTTGCTGCAAGGTTCTTAAAAAAAACACATTTAAACCCAGCAGGTGGTAGAGGTGTGGAATACTGGGATTTTTTGATCTTGGTCCTATATCAAGTAAGTAAGCCTCTGGTATTGCAGATACCGATATCAATATCGATACTTTTTTCCTACGATGTCATCATTGAATAATTTGGTCATTTGACATCAGTAAGTTGATTATAATTATGATAAAATACATCATAACTTCATCATCATTGTTTTTTCTTCTACTCTCTGAAAGAAACTCTGACCAATCAGAACGCCTCATGTTGGTAGAGGTCAATATTTCAGATCAGGACTGGATTCAACATATCTGTTCACCAAGCTTATTAACCCTCCGTGTTTTTCAGTACGGAACTGTGAGCCTCTCCTTCTCAGCCTGTTAGTTGAGGTAACATTTGTGTTCATTATTAAGGGGAATTTTTTTACAAACCACTTTACGGGGTGGACTTTCTTTTGACTAACCAAAGAGGTCCGAGCTCTAATTCTCTTTCTTTCTTTAATTCTCGGCTTCAGTCGGATGGAATCTGAGTGACAGAGTTTTAAAACGAATTAACAGAACCTAACGATTTCATACTTCTCTTCGTTTTATTGAAACTTTTTCCTTGCTGAGAAACTTCCTGCCGGTAGTTAAACACCTACACATCTGATCCCGACTAACCTCTGAGTCGAATTGTCTCCGAGTTAATGAAGATTCTATAGAAAACTGGCTTCTAATTTAAAATGTGCAGCCGCAGGGGCTGGTTTCTTGTCTGCTTATGATTACCTCCTCAGTAATATAAGGTTTCAGAAATGCTAAACATCCAGGTTGTGAAAAGCTTTTTCGGCCCAACCCTTCACAAAGCCGAAGCTAAACACGTTTAATAATTCCAGGGAGAAGAGCGACGGAAGGCTTGGGAGCGCTCTGGGCTTGAGCAAACTATTATTCATTCAAGTCATTTCACAGACCCAAACTCTTTCATTTACATAATGTCTGCAATGTGACTTTCTCTCCTATTATACTTTAATTCTTCCTTTTTTCTTTCTCGCTGCACTTAGCCTGGCTCTCTCTTCCCAGAAACTAATTTCACAAAACTTCTTCCTCTGCTAAAAATAAGGACACAAACAGAGTGCTGTTGTCACAGTTTTAACCTCCAGCCCTTTGTGACCCACTTCCAGCTAAAGAAATGGGGGGAAAAAAATCTTATTGGAGAGCATCTCTCTCTGTCACTATTTCTGTCCCATCCTCTTCATTCTCTTACCTTCCCAGTTCTTCTCTGTGTGTTTGTCTCATTTCCTGTTTGTTCTTTGATGGTTTGTGACTTTGTTCAGTGGAATTTCGGTTTTTCCCAGAGTTGGATAAGAGATCTATCTCTGGGAATTTGTTGTTTTCAATCTTCCAGACTGGACAAAAGAAGTGAGACTTATTCAGATTAAATTCAAATCTTTTTCTTTATATCTGGCTGGTATAGTCAGATAAAATGCAACTAAAGTAGAGCTATAATTTTGCACAACACTTGTTCAACAATTACAGGTAAAAACAATGAAATCGGTACGTAAAAAAAAAAAACAGAAAAAAATCTTACTGTGATTTACTGTATTTGTTATGGCTTTTCTGTGAGCTTTTTAATGTCTCCATAACAGTTTTCCATACGTAACTTGCACTTTATTTGGCACAGGTAAGTAATGAAGTACATTTTATTTTAGGGTTTTCCAAACATCCAGACAAAGTGGCATTAAAGTGATAAAAGAACAGCAAAGTCCTAAAAACTAAGACTGGGTCGACATCAGTCCGGATTTGTCCTACAGGTCAAACTGAACTGCCTGAGATATTTAGATTTAACACAGTGAATGTTGACTTTTTGCTAGCAGAAGGGAAATGTTTGTTGTTTATGGATTTTTAGGTTTGATGGGGTATTTTTATGTAAAATCAAGTGTTTGGGGTTTTACACCATATTAGTGTTATTCCTTCATCAGAAACATACCTGGGGTGTTGCTTTGATCCTTTCATATTTGAGAAATCCTTTAATCTCCCATGGCAACCAGTGAAACACAGGTAAAAATGTTGTTGAAGGGTTAATAGAGGAGTTAAATATCACAATTTCATGGCGTTAAATATCAAAGTCAAATTTCTTGTAAGTCCATCCATCTCCAGCTAATGTTCCAGGCGAGAGGCGGGGTCACCCTGGACAGGTCGCCAGTCTGTTGCAGGGCAACACAGAGACACACAACCATGCACACACTCACACCTAGGGAGAATTTAGAGAGACCAATTAACCTGACAGTCATGTTTTTGGACTGTGGGAGGAAGCTGGAGTGCCCAGAGAGAACCCACGCACAGGGAGAACATGCAAACTCCGTGCAGAGTGACCCTGGGGAATCAAACCCAGGACCTTCTTGCTGCAAGGCAACAGTGCTACCAACTGCGCCACTGTGCAGCCCTTCTTGTAAGTCATATTTGATATATATGGCATTTTTATAACAACTGAATGTAACATAATTACTTGACTGTGCTGTAAAACTGGACTATGTGCTTTGAAATCACCTGATTCTGCCCCTTTAGAGAGCAGAGGATCTATGTAGTCCTACACAGATCCATTATCTGTGGAGAACGAGCTGCATCTGATTTCATTGGAAAATTCCCACCTGTCTTTGCTGATTTGGACAGGAAAACAAAAATGCGTACAGATGCACTGTTTCCTTTGCTTGTCTCCACTGGTCCCCCATTGAGCTGTAGTATTCACAGGCATGGCAGCAGGCCAGCAATACGGAGCTAAAGCGAGAGAGAGAACAGCATTTCATATCCAGCCACTTGAAGTCAGCCTCAAACGTCTGATTTTAAAAAAACAAATGCGTTTTGCTGCCTTTGTGTCCCCCTGGTATCCCCCCAGCCTCTCAGCTGAGCGGCCTCCTGCAGCTTTCTAAAGACGCCCTGTCTGACCACTGTGGGAACTGGCAGCCAGCTGGCTGGAGTGAGACACCTTGGCTGTTGCGACTTAACAAGAATTTAAAGCCTTTGGTTCTGTCCATTTGGATGGTTTCTCTGAATGGATTACCCCGTCGTGATTCTTCATCCTCGCTGACACCTCGACATAGCCGTACTCCAGGAACATTCAGGACAGAAGCTGTAGCTCAGTGTGGTTTAACAGACAGAGACAGTTTCTTCTTTGTGGGTCTTAGTCAGTGCTAAGATGTTTTACAGTAATTTAAAGCCTGGAATTTCCACACAAATGTTCTGAAACAATGTTTTATTGCAATATTTTGGATGGGAATGTACTTTGGAATGTGTGGTTGGGGTTTTCCAGAGTCCCACTTCATATTGTGACATCAGCGTCTGCCATACAAAAGGTAGAAATTCAATCCAATCCATTTCTACCTGGTTTAGAGACCTCAAATGGCCTCCAGTAGCCAGAAACCCAAGAAACAAGCTTAAGCTTTTAACTGCCTATAATAGCAGGTATGACACTAAATAAACCTTCAATACACATAATGGAAACCATCTTACCACTATAGCAGAGGCTAACATGTCTTGTGGCAACAATCTCTGCTGATGGGGCAAGCAGAAGTATTATGTCCAGGTATTTCAGCTTCTGAACGTTCATTTCTTTTGAATAGATTAGATATGTTCTATGAAAAAATCTCTCAGTATGCTAAGTCATCAGCCACTGAAAAATCAGGAAATAGGCGGGGGTCCAATATTAACATCTGTATTGGTCCCAAAATTGAAAACAATCCTAGATTGGGTACTTGTGACAATATGCTCGATCCATAAGGGCAGATCTATTCAGTCCAATTCTATGCTTGTGCTCTGAGCAACTTCATGCTTTATTATTTATTTTACATTATATTTCAGTAGCTTCATTTTCTGAACCATTACACAGAAGATTTGTTAATGTTTATTTATTTTATCAAGCTATTCAATCTATTGTTTTGTCAGCTTCAGTCTCTTTATCATTTATTTTGTATTGGTTGTTTTACTCTAGCCTGCACTGTAGTGAAGCAGGTAGCACTGTTGCCTTGCAACAACCTGGGGTCTTTCTGCATGGAGTTTGCGTGTTCGCTGTGTGCATGGTGGGTTCTCTCCAGGTACTCCAACTTCCTCCCGCAGTCCAAAATCATGACTGTTAGGTTGGTCTGTATAAATTTTCCTTAGGTGTAAATGTGTGTGTGTGTGTGTCATGGTTGTTTGTCCTGTCTGTCTCTGTGTTGCCCTGTGATGGACTGGTGACCTGTCCAGGGTGACCCTGCCTCTCGCCCATTGACAGCTGGAGATAGGCACCAGCACCCCTCAACCCCAATGGGATAAGAGTGTAAGAAAATTGATGTTTTACTCCTAATTACACTGACTGAACAAATGAAAGTTGTTTTTAAATGTTCGAATTTGGCCTCAGAGTTTGTCTTGGACATGTTGACGTCTGAGATTTAATATCTGAGACTGTATGACATTCTATGTGATATTAGAGGCTCTTTTTTTAGAAATTTACCATCAGTCTAACCTGTGAACTTCTGTCTGTGAGGAGGAACTGCTTTTGCTTCTCTAAATGTTTCATTAGAACAGTTATTGTTGCAGCTCCCACAGACCGGAACCCTCTCTGGAACCTCTAACCTGTTATAGCTTGATAAAAACACAAAGGCACCTATTTAGTGTTTTACTTTTTGCAAACTTGTCACGGAAAGCCTTTTGATTTTTTTGTCCTTCACAGCAGAAAATGCAGAAATACAGGGAAACTCCAGTTTTTTTCAGATCCCACCAGTTTTCTCTTCAACCTATGAGCCCTGACTGTTGGCTTTAGTTAATGCTAACATCTCTTCTTGGTGTATTATGTTGCATATCTCGTATAATAACGAATAATAGTTTCTCAAAAGAAGCTTTAATTTCCTGTAACCATGGTTTTCATTGCACAGGGCGAACTCTAAGTCTAGTCCTGTCTGGTACGTTATCATTTTACAAAATCACTGTTGTTTTTTCTTTTCCGACTCTCAGCTATTGTTGCTGGGAGCATCCGGCAGCACAGGTCCTAACAGAACTTAATCCTCATTACTACACATGCTGTAATAACCCTGCAAGAGCTAAGGAAGCCCTCAGGGTGTAATTTACACACAGTGCTTTAAAATCTCAGGCCCTTGAATTTAAAGAATATGCCTCGTTTTGTGGCTAAACCATCTCTAAAAGTAATGAGTTGGTTTGAACTGGAGGTTTTTCCTGTGTTCCTGATTCTTATCAAGACTCTTGCTGTTTGTTACTGAGAGACTCTCATACCTATTGTACACCCACACAAGCTCACGCCGACAGTAGCAGCCGGATCAGTGAGCCTATGTAGCAATGCACATTGGCTGTCATGGCTGAGGATTTTGCCTTACATTCTGGTGTGTAGGTGTGTGTGTGTGGATGTTGCCAGCCCCTGAGGGGTTTCTCCCAGTGACATTTTCTCAGCGAGCTGCAGCTGCTGAACGGACATCGCTGATAGAAAGTGATGAGATCCGGGATGCAGCTCTGCTCAGGGAGCTGAATCCTGAGGTGATCCCAGCAGATCTGTCTGGGCTTTAGGTGCAGAGGCTTCCACACTGTGGGGATTGGAAAGAATGGATTAGTTTGTGGAAAAAAAAAAAGCCTATTAATACAATCTCCTTCTTGTGCAGCTGTTCGTTTCGTTTGGGTTTTTCATTATGAAACTGATTAATTCCTCAGTCAGCTCAACTCTGTTGTTGTCTTTTGAAAGAGTTCCATCGTGTTTAATGACGATGATACAAACACATAGACAGAAGAAAGTATAAAACTTTGACGATGCTGGAGAAAACTCAGAGGAAGTCAGTAAAGGCTTGCAGGCTCTGGAGCCCCGAGTTAAAATGCAAATACTGAGGTGATCTGATGTCACTGGAAGGTGTTGAGTAATGGTTGAGGGTTCTTGTTTTCTCAGCCACATGAGAGGCGCGGACACATCACAGTGGATAACGGATGAGCAGTCGATACCTGTAATCAGTTTAAAGAAACACTTTCTGCAAGACAGATATGTTTGGATGGTAGAGGTACATATTTTAAGGCCTGAGTGAGCAATAAGTGATGAAGTGACAGATGGATCTGTTACCAAACGAGGGAAAGTAAGTTGACGCACTACATCACAGGTGTCAAACTCCAGTCCTGGAGGGCCGTTGTTCTGACACTTTGTAAACGTGTCTCTGCTTCAACGCAGCTGGTTCAAATAATTAGTTCATTAGCGGGACTCTAGAGGATGACTGGAGGTGATTCAGCCATTTGATCCAGGTGTGTTGAACCAGGGACACGGCTAAAGGTTGCTGGACCCCAGATCTTGAGAACCGGAGGTTGACAGTGCTGTATTACTATTTTCAATAATTTAAATTAATTCCAGGGAGAGACTAGTTGTGCATCGAACAAAACTGGTGAGGATGGTTTCCTGGGTGGTATTGGAGAGTTGCCGGTAGATGAGGAGACTGTGAAGATTGTTGCAGAAAAAAGTAGTAGGGTGTAATTGGTTTCTCATGCAATTATCGGCTGAGTGCCAGTCTCCTAAAATGAAGGAACTTGGGTTTGCTTTCAAACTGCAAATGACTTGCATGACTTGTGTGACGTGAGATCAACCTTCATTCATTTCTGTTATGCCATTGTTATATTAGTGAACAAGAGTTGACTTCTTCACCATTCATTTTAATAGCAAAAACTAAATGATCCACATTTTTACAACTTTTTGTAATTTCATTGGATATATTTTTTTCTTTTATTTATCCTCCCAGTGTACATAAAAGTTACCCATGAACAGTGGCTCTTTATCAGCTCAACACATGTTTGCCCAGTACTCTCACAAGTTCTCCAACTCAGACTAAGAAGAAAACTAAGAGGTAAAGTTGACAGTCGAAAGGAGCTCTAAGTTCCAGAGGGAAAAATCTGAGCCTATTACCATGGTAACATGAAGAAGGTGATTGTTACTATAGTAACTGTCACTGTGAGCCCAATGTGCTGACTGGGGTGTTTGCCACAACAAACTAAGTTTTCACCTGAATCCTTTGCTTCCTAATGTGTTGCCATAGCTACCGTTTTCTTATAAGTTTTACAATTAATGAGCTTAAAGCTACAACATGTACTTGTTATTTTAAAAAATACATGTTTTTTTCACACATTTCTTAAAACTATCACTACGTACAACATGAGATAGATAATTTTTGAAAATAAATTGAGCTGCCTTCTGGCTACAGCCGAACACTCTGAGAATATACAGTACACACACACACACACACCCGCACACTAGGGTGATTGGCAGCACTGAGACCCTCCCTCTGGCTCTGATTGGTTGTTTTATGAAGGAGCTGCATATTTCCTGTTTGTAATATTGCACATTAAAGCATATTTGTTTTTTTTAACTGTTGATGAAGGCACAACTATGAATATCAGGGGTTCAATGTGTAAACGTATAAAATACATGACAGAAGAATATTCATTAACGGTCATTTTATTTATACTGTATAGCACATTTTCAGCAACAAGACAATACAAAGTGCTTTACAGGAATGAAAAGGAAATGCAAACAAAATAGCAAATATTGAGGAGGGTTTTTCCAAACAGCTGCTCATGCTGCATTCAGGTACAGCTGGGACACTGGAAAATCTAAAACAACAAAACAACGCCAAAGTGATTTAAATAGTTTTTATTCTCATATTCATATGTAGAAGTTGCTAAGCAATTACAATGTTTTTTAGCAGATTTGTTGTTTAATAATCTCTTTATGCAAGTATTGGATATGTCTGCTTTCTTTAATTTTAAAATATTCAACCATCTCTCCAGTCAGCTGTATACTTCCACTTTTTAAAGTTTTAGAACATAACATCTAAACAATTTCAGAAATTGAAAAAGAATCCCAGTTTACTGCTGACTGAAGTAAAAACTTAAGAAAAATAATAATAGTAATTTATTTTTTTGATTGACACAAACTGAAATGATACCAAACCATGATTTTTGATAATTGTGGATAAACAAAAATTCCATAGTAAATAACAAAACTTTCCTAGTTCCATTACTAGTTTAGTAATTAACTTTAATAAGACTGAAGAATAAAAGTCTAAATCTTTGACAATGCAGGACTTGCGTGCTGTGACTTCGGACTTGAAAAGAAAGAATTGAGAATTATTTGTGATTTGCTAAACGATGACTTAGTCTCTCCTCTGTGGCGCACTAACAAAAATGTCTCTGCCTGTTTGAGGTTTTCATTTTATTTATTTATTTTTTTATTTTTTTTTTGCCAAACCCATACAGAGCTGTGTTCAAAGCAAATTGTGATTTGTTGTTACATACCTACTTTTTTGGACCACAATCAAATCTATATTTTAAGCAAATAATGAGTGAAGAACAAGCGACAGCTCACCAATCTCTGAAATATTCTCATGCAGGATCTTTCAATTCTGCCTGAGAACTGTTTGGTTTTAAGGGCAGAGCAGATTGATTCCTCAGTCACGGATCGATCGGAGACCGCTGCACTCTGCTGCCGACAATTTTTTACCATAGTGGGCAGAAGTCAGCACTAAAAAGGCCTGAATCCCAGACGGAATGCAGTTAGGTCGGAGATCCAGGCGGTACATGGACACAGAGTGGGCCACTCATTCTTGTGCGTGCTCAATAAAAGTTAAAACCCTATTTGGAGAGTGCTTGTCCTATTGATTATGCATCAGCCTGGTAACATGGACTCTCTGTAGAACTGCAGTCGTGCACAGCTCCATTCAGCATGAGAGACAGTGAAGGCAGATTTTGCAGGATCAGGAACACATAATGATTTAGTCATTGGTTTGTCTGGATAAATTATCATCATCATCATCATCAACAACATGTATTTGCAGCTCCTGATTTTTTCATTAATGTCACCGTTACGCAGAAGAGCAGAGTGGGGCTTGAGACCTTTTCTTTGGATGGTACACAGAGTGCAGATATATTAGCAATTATGTAAAACTCATGCTAATCCACAAGGCTGCAGGAGGCAGAGATGGAAATAAGAAATTATTTCAATTTGCCACAATTAGTTCACGGCGAAATTCAGGAGCTAATTAGTTTAATATTTTTCCAGCTCCGAGTTTATTCAAAGTTTTGTTAAAAAAAGAAACAAAAAAATCTTTACTTGCTTATCATCCCCACTGATCTGATGTTGTGCATCTGAGCAACATTTTACAAAAATGGTTTCATTTTTGCAGTGTCTGAACAGACACTGCAAAGAAAAATTATTTCACATAAGAAAATGTATAGTTCAAAAAAAATTGTAGTTTGTGCCACCTATTTAAAAAAAGGAAGTGAGACATTTACAGAAACTATCCACTTTATCACATATTCCTTCCTAATACTGAGACAAACTGAATTGATTCCTTACGGATAATGTTACGACAAAACAAATCTTACCAAGGTACTTAGATTTTTTGAAAATGTGGATTTTAATCTTTCTAATGATGTCAAACACAAACACTTTTTTTTTTTAAAAGACAGTTTGATCATTTGAGTGTTGGCACTCATGCAAACAGAATCATTGAGAAAACAGGCCTCACAGTTTCAGCAGAATCGTCCTCAAACCTAATCATCTCCAAGTAAAGCTGGAGGTTCCATCACCATGTTTCTCCAACCATTGTTTTCATGACATGCATCATATAAAACATGTTTGCACTGAAGTTGTTACCAAGAACTTGCTTTTAAAAAAACTGAATACAGAGAGAAATAGTTTAGTTTTCCTCCTCCTCATAACAAACATGAATTTTAAACTAACATCTGCTTATGCTGTCAGAGCACCAAACTAACTGAGGTTCTTGGTTTGAAGTTAGTTCAGCTTGGAGATAAATATAAAGCTTTCTAACTAAATATTTAATTTGGAGCTGAATATTTAGTTTGAAAACTAAATATTTGTAAACTTTGTAAACAAACGCTAAATGTCTCGCAAGCTAAATATTTAAATAATTAACAAACTATTTCAGTTGGAGCTAAATAATTAATTTGCAAATTAAATGTTTATCTTGAAGCTAAACATTTACTTTGGTAACTAAACATTTGATTTGTAGCTAAATATTTACTTTGCAAACTAAATATTTAGCCTGATGCTGAAGATTGAGGTCGCTAAATACGTCAAACTGTGACATTTACAAATTAATATATACCTCAAACTTTAAAACATGAATTGTCTTCTCTCTGACAGGCTTTATAACTCGAATTGTTGCTGTTATTTTTTTCATACTGTGTAACTTTACAAACAACACAACATTTGTTGTCAACTAATTAGATTAAGGGTTTTTAGATTATATAGGCTTGCAAACGCAACACTTTTCAGATTATTTCCAGCTCACCATCATGTGCCCCTTCGTGTTGGTCTGTCTGTATGTAAATAAGACCCATTAACGTTCATAGTTGGAAAAAGACAGAATGCTAAAGCATTCTCTAATATCTGTCACAAAACACTGACTGATTGCATGGAACGTATTCAGACAGAGGGTAACACATTAACTCCTAGGGAGGGGTTGGAGTTTGGCGCACTCTGTTGTTCCACAGTGGAACAGACATTAACGTCTATTCAATATGGCAGATGTTTTCTTTCACACCAATATTTGCTGCTTAGTGTCAAGATAACCTAATCTTTGCCCCCGCCTTCATCTGTTTACGCCTCGGTTTTCTTCCGCCTCACATTAAGCTGCAGCTCTTCCTGCCTGCTCGGTGGGCCCGTGGTGAAGCCTGATCCAGCCACCCACCCACACAACTTAATGATCCTCACGCTCATTTCCCTTCCACTCACTCTGTGTCCCATCTGTTTACCTAATTGGCTGTAATTAATTATGTCACACCAAATTAGGAACCTGGTTAGTCATTCAGTAAAAAGAAACTATTTAAAAATGTGTTGCTCAGCTTCAGTCCAAATCTTAATCTGCGTCTGATTCTGAGTGGGTTGCTGTTGTTCATATATGTGGAGTCTTTGTTATGCGTGCGCGTTTCCAAGATTTGGCTTTGGCCCAGCAGAACGTCTGGTTTGACAGTAAGTTTAATGCAGGGCGAGCAGTTTTTAAAGATTAGGTTGAATGGCAATAATCAGCTCAGAGCTCAGTGCCTGTCCTCTCTTTCTACTCCGTTTCAGATAAACCTAATCAGGAGTCAGGGCCTTTCTTTAATTACTCTGGAGAAAAAAAGGCCTGTTGATTGCTACATGAATTAGAATGAAGTGAATCATTAAAAAATGCCCATTTGCAAAGCTTACAACTCAGCCTTAGGCTGTGGACTTTATTTTTGCTGACCTCATGGCTCATGCTAGTGCTTAGAGTATCCTGAAGTAAAACACACAGCGCTGGAGAAATCTTTAATAACAATAATATTCAGTGCTGTTATTGAATATTCCAAAAGGAATCATACCCCTACATCTTTTTACATTGTCTCCAGTTCCAAACTTTAATGTGTTTAGATTTCATTTTATCTGATAAAATTTGATTAAATGTGCTTATTTGAAAAGAGGAATGAAAAATATACAGGTTGTTAAAAGAAGTTTTAACAAATTAAAATCTGAAATGTGTCGCACCCATATGGATTCAGTCTCTTTACTCTGATGCTCCTAAAGAAAGTGCAACCATCTGGTTCCTACTCTTCTGTTGTTCTAAGATGTTTCACCTTCATAAAACCAGACGGCTGCACTGGTCGTAATCATGAACTGTGAGAATCAGACTTACACATTTTTGTCAGAACGATCCCACAAATCGGAGTATTTATACCACAGGTCGCTGAGCCAGGGCTGACTCCTGGCTGTTCTGATAAAGTCAAAATGTCCACGTGTTTTAACGCGGCTGTGGTTTTTAATGTTTAAAACAAATGCTCATCTGTACAGAATACAAACTCTGGAAACCGAGGAAGTCGGTACCTCTCACTTATCAGTCTCAGTGGGGAAGCAACGCCGCAGAAGCATAAGGGCTCCTTTATGAACATTCAGAAAATGAATAACAGGTAAAAAAATAAAATAAAATAACGTTTCTGCTGAAGATCAATCAGGAAAGTTCAGATGCTAAGCTAAAGTAATTCCCAGCCTCCCTCTGAGGTGTGAAATATTTGCCCCTTGGCACACTACACATCCACAAAAAGCATCTCTCAAGACTAATATGTACAGCTACCTTAAGCCTGGGGCTATATTTTGAAATGTCATATTCACATAAATGCGAAGAAAAATGTGACACCAGGATAAAAGATGCTTTTGGGTGGTGGTGGTATTGGTGATGGGGGTACATGTAACCAGACCAGAGGAAGATAAAAAGAAACCCAATACATTTCAATTTTTGAACTATTAAAATTATGAAATAAAAAGTGTTACCTTTATCTTTCTTTCAAATAAAACTTAGAATCAGGCTGTGCAGTGGTACAGATGGTCGTGATGTTGCCTAGCACCCAGAAGGTCCTCAGTTCAAAACCCTACTGGGGGTCTTTCTGCATGGAGTTTTCATGTGGGAGTGTGTGCTAGGTTGTGTGTCTGTGATGGAGAGGCCACCTGTCCTCAAAAGCAGTGGTAGACTTAGACTCACTTTATTGTCATTTTGCATGCACAGGGTGTATACAGAACGAAATTTCGTTGCATACGGCTCAGGACAGTGTTTTGAGCTTTCAATGTTGTGAGGTCAATTACCCAAACTTTTTATCACCACAGACCAGTCAAGGCTTGGGGAGGAGGTCACCTGACACAGTTTTCAATTTTTTTGCCCTGATTTTCCACTTATGACATTCTTAGAACGTTCCGAGTTCTAAGATTGTTGCTGTAATAATCCTGTTTGGTGTGTTACGTAGAGCATCGGGACCGCTTTGATCTAAAATCAGGCACATTCAACATGATGGATTGTCTTGGCCCTTTTATAGCAGCGAGTGAGGTTTCCCATAACTGGGAGCAAGAACGCAACTTGTGGAATGTGACAGGTAGCCAATCAGAAAGTGCGGTGATGTAATCACGGAGGGGAATCCCAAACAGCTGACATGGCGCAACCGAGTCGGGTTTAGTGCATAGTGCAGCATATAGAGCGGCTGCTCCCGCAGTCATTTATCCAACATTTTTTTTATTTTTGTTATCTCTTTTATCACTTCAAATGAGTCCACAAACTATCACTATTGCTTCCACTAGACCATCAGTGACCTTTGTGTCTCTGTCAAGCTAGCAAGAGGTCTTTGACAATGAATACATAAAGTGTTTTAAATACATGACCAAAACAACGGGGCAGGTGAAAAAGAAGTGTGCTTTGCCTGACCGATAATCGAACACGGGCCGCGGCTGTGAAAGCCCCCAATCCTGACCACTAGACCATCAGGGACCTACGTGTCTCTGTGAAGTTAGCAAAAAGGTCTTTGGCCATGAATACCTAGAGGGCTTTAAAGCCTTGATCAGAACAACAGGGCAGATGTAAAAGAAAAGCACAATCCCTGAGATGGAATCGAACCCAGGCTGCAGCATTGAGAGCACTGAATCCTAAACACTAGTCCATCTGTAATCTGTTTCAACGAAGCTAGGAAAAGGTCTGTCACCATCAATACCTAGAGGGCTTTAAAGACATGATCAAAACAAAGTCCTTAGTGACAATAAAGTGGACTTTCCCTGACTGAACCAAAACCAGGCCGATGAGAGTCCAGACCACTAGAGCATTTTGTCTCTGTGAAGCTACCAAGAGGTCTTTGGTGATGAATACCTAGAGTGATTTAAAGACATGATCAAAACACCGGGACAGGTGAAAAAGAAGAGGATTTTCCCTGACCGGGAATCGAACCCGGGCCGCAGCGGTGAGAGCGCCGAATCCTCTGTAAAGTACAGAAAATGGTTGGATGAAATTTAAATTCATGACCAAGTTTGTCAAAAAAAACAACAAAAAAAAACAAATCATGAATAGTAAAACTTGAGTCAGCATTAGGAGAACAATGACTTTGGGATTGTCAAAACTTGAACTGCTTTGCTCAGACCGATCAGTTTCAGGCCGTCCACCATTCATGTTCATGTCAGAACAGTTAGTTTCTTGGTATGTAAGAAAACAAAAAGGTGAGAAGTTAAGACGCAGCTGTCCATAAGACAGACAGCCTGTCTACTCTTTAGTTAAACAGCTTTAAACTTAGGCTGCTGGAGGTCAAACTGATCACTGATCACTAAGTTGAAATTACAATCTGACCCTATGTGGAAAACTAATCATGCCCTAAACCTAGTAACTGGATGTCTTGATAGCATGAAGTGCAACAAAATGTTTGTGAAAACTGGTGGAATTGCTTGAATTCAGTCCCATTGGAGGGTTTTAAACATCCCCAACCTGGAAATACAATGAGTGGCCAATAAATTGCACAAGCCTTTTATGGATAAGTACTGCTAATCATTCAGCGTTCTGAAACTTTAAAAAGAGCAATTCAGTGAGCACGAGACCAATGTGTCTGAACCACCTGTCAGACACAATGGAGATCCTTTGGGAGGTTCTGGAGAAAAGTTCCACTTTTATGTCATCAGTTAAAAGAATATTTTCCCATAGGTCTTGGGGATCGCCAAGATATGTTTTAGAACAGGGGTTTTCAAAGTATGAAAGGGTGAGCCCCCCTCCAAGGAGCATAATGCCTGCTGACCCCCCCCCCCAATAATCAACCCACACCCAAACAAATGTCACTACAAAACACCTTCTAATAGCTTTTATTTTAGAACCATCTCATCTTTTAAAATGACACTTTTTCTGAATGAAATTTAACACATGAACATTTTAAAACATTTCCTCCCATTTTAATTATTTTTATCAGGGCCTTTGTATGGCAAATACGCCCTTTTTCATTTTTCTAATGATAAGAACAACCCCAAACTCATTTTTCAACCGTTTTCTCAAACAAACGTTACATCTGAGATTCTGAGTTTAATGTTTGAGATACCAACAGTGTTTTCACATCTTAAAAACATTTTGATCAGATCTTTGGAACACATCTGTAAATGTTGCACATTTTCTTGAAATTAAAAAATAAATCAAAAACCTAAACAGTTGCAAAATCGTGGAGCTCTTTTTGTGGCTCATCTAAACAATTTATCTCGAGCTAAAAGAGCGAGCTGTATGAAAGAGTGGAGGCATATAAAGGAAAAAACAATTACGCACGCTATGCGCAAGACAGCAAGCAGATAGCTTCTTTTCCGGTTTATTTTTTCTTTCGCACCGCGCCTCCCCTAAAGTGCTCTGGCGCCCCCTAGGGGAGGCGCGCCTCACACTTTGAAAACCGCCGTTTTAGAAAATTTGAGGAAGGCCTTTCTGTCTGTCTTGGTCAACAGTCCAATGGATGCCATTTTTGCCCAGACTCTTTCTTTTTGCTAAATCATGAAGAATTGTGCTATTGGAAATGTTATTAGCAAAGATTGGCTGCTTGGGAAGTCAGATATGTGATTTTGGACCTGCTGGTGAACCAAAGTTAACATATTAACTTCATTTGTTTCGGTTTATTATTCGCAACAAGAAATTAACTAAATAATACAAGTTCCTAATTTAGCCTGTCTGACATTAACCAGTCTAAATATGCAAAGAAAAAAGATCTTTAAAGCACTGTATGTACTGTATATACTCAAGCCAGTTTGTATAATTTTGTTTTTTTTGTGGATTAGAGAAAATCTACATTAGAGCAAAACTTGGACACCCATTTCTTGTTTTTAAAATTCATTGACTCCATGTTGTATCATCATCCCATCCTTGAGAAAGGGCGGTTCTATTGCGTCATGAATATGAATATGTCTTCTACCCCCATGACAAGTGTGTGTAGACTTGCAGTGGTTGATACAGGCGAATAACAGAATTCAGTTGAAGAAAAATTTCTTCTTACCGCTGTAGAAAAAAGAATCAGTGGTTGCCGTAGAGATGGTAGGGTCTGTTTCCTGCTTTTGTTTACAGTTGGTCCAATTTTGTTGTCTAAAAACAGCAACATGACACCGGCCAGTTTAGAACAGTTTCATATTAAATGCGAACATTTTTAAAGTAGTACTTTTGACATTAGCATTTGTCACTTTTTCTCCTTTCCCTGCTTGACTCAGGCACACACAGAGCTGCTTTGGAAGATGAATGCACCGTCGGACAGGCAAAACCCCGGAGTGGAACAACTGAATCTAATATATTCTGACATTTATAAAGCAGCCTTCAAACTGGTCATGATTTAATCATGGCTACTACACACACACACGCACGCAGGCACTGACACACACATTTAAGCAATGTGTACAAATCATGCTGTGCAGATATAGAAGATGTGAGTTGCGAAGGAGATTTGTGTAGGGAGGGAATGTCAGCATGTTTGCTAAGGTACCTCTCAGTAGCCAGGTTGATAAAAATGCTAATATTTTATGTCAGTTAAAGAGGCAGGATAGAAACTTGATAATAAAAAAAATATGTTTTTTTTTACATATTTGCTAAAATTATCATTATGTTGTGACAGTGTAAGATAGATAATCTGAAAAAGAAATCAAACTCCTATGCCTTCTCCCAGTGCTCCCAGTGCCAACTTAAATAAATAATCCAGTTGGAAACAACCAACCAGAGCAAAGAGTGTCCTAGTGCTCTCAATAACCCTCATGTACACCCACTCACATCCCCTCCATCCTTCTCTCTGCTACAGCAGAAACCCTACAGCTGCATCAATACAACATAAACTGCCACAGAGGCTGTGAGGATTGTTAGCATGGCCACCGATGATGGTGGATAAACGATTTTCCTGGAACGGTGAGTTGTTTTTCCACCATTAGCACAATGAGCAGCCCGTACACTAGTGTGACTGACAATGCTTAGGCCCTCCTCCTGCTTCTATGCCAGGAGGATAGCAGAGTCTGTAATAATTACAGACCCTGCAATTAAAATCCCACCACTAATTTACATACATCAGTACCAGGCATCATTTCACCTTATACACGGATAAAAAAAGAACCTAGCTCCAAATGAAAAAAAAAATGTAGGTAATTTTTCACGTGTTAAGATGAAGTTTACCACATGTAATGTTTTAAGTTTGTTTAACATGATAGCTTATACTTAATATATTTGCTTGTATAAACTTAACTTGATTATGTGTAACAAATTAACTCATTTCTTCGAAGTTGGATAACCTGCTGTCTTGTTTCAGCATAACCTGTTGCTACTGTAATAGCAAAATGTGCAGTAAACAAATCTTTGTTCTAAAATTGAGACGATTTTTTGTTTCACATTTTGCATTGATAATTAGTGGAAAGCAAAGATGCAACAAATTGCTAATGCTACACTCCTGTGAACAAATACAGAAACAAAAAGCAGAGCATCGGCTGAGGAATGTTTACTTCCAGTTTCTGCCGCCGCCTGTCAGAGAAATCAACCACATGAAGGCCTGAACAAGCAGCCCAGATGAGAACCAACCACAGAGCAACATATTCTCTCCAGCTATCATTTAATCATAGTCAGCATATTTGATTCATGCAGCTGCAGTTGCAATGCATAGAAGAGGATTTACGGCATCCATAATGCGGCGTGTTCACAGGGATCGCTGTGTTTCATTTTTAAACGTCTTTCAGAGCGTGTTTATTCTGGGTGAGCGGGTGGGCTGAGAAAATGCAGCGTTCAACAGGTGAGCAGCTCGCCGTGCTGCAGGGGAAGGCCATCCAGAACAGCTACTACACGCCATGTGGACGTCAACAAGGGGAAGGAAGAGGGAAATTGTGGGACTTTTTTTTCCAGGCGATCATGTAGAAAGAAGACAGACAGGCCAAACGTTTGTGTGCCAACCCCCGGGAAGCCTGACGTACACACAGATCCCTGCACACACAGACAAACACACATATCTGACTTGGACTGAGTGTGTTTGTGAAATTAGATGAAGTCAGAAATGTGCCGACGGTGACAGAACATGTCGACTGTGTGTGCTTGATTGTGTGTCATTAAATATAGGCGCGTGTGTGTGTGTCCAGAGATGACTACGCTGTCTTTCTTTACCATATTTACTCGTCTTTCACCTCAGTGTTTCTCCTCTTCTCTTCTTTTCATGCTTTCTTTATCTTGTGTCCTTCTTCTATCTCTCCCGGCTTGCTTCATTTCCTCCTCTGCTTCCTGTCATCTCTCTAAAGGAAACGCAGGAGCAGACAAATATAAGATTTCCTCTGTGAACAATACAACATACTTGTAATGTCACTATTTCACCCAGTAGACCGTCACAGTTAAAACGTCCTCAAAGCGCAGTTATTTATTACACTAATAAGCTGCAGTTTAAAAGGGCAGGAAGGCTGGGGGAGCAGGGAGGAGGGGCGGGGGGGCAGGAGGAAGTGGCATGTGGTCTGCACCGGTTTTGGGTCAGATGGAACATCCATCTGACACACAACTGTCAAATAAAGGGTCTATGAAAAGTATTCACCCCCTTGGATGTTTTATCCCTGTTCATTGCTGCTACAAGTCAATCATGATCAAGAGATTTTCCTTTTTTGACAGAAAATGTACCCAAAAGTTTTTAATGTCAAAATGAAAACTGATTACTACTAAACACAAAAGAAATATTGCAAAAATATTCACCCCCTCTAAAGTAACTGACCTAAATAAACTGAGGTCCAGTCAGTTGGTGCTGATATTCTCAGAATGAGAGGAACGAAGGCAGTGAGTGTGTCCAGTGATTGCAGAATGTATGCACGGATATTGGCAACCAGTATCCATGGCAACCATTACAGGATGAAGACTAAAGAACTCTGCAACTAATCAAAGAAAAGATTATTGAAAAGTGTCAGCCAGGGGATGGAGACGAAAAAAAATCCAAAGTTCTGAATGTTCACGGAGTTCAGTTCAGTCATAAAGAGATGGAGCAAAATGGAGGTTTTTGGCCATCAGACAAAACGACAAACACTGACAACCTACGGCTTCAAAGAACATTAGTTATCCAGGAAGACAGCAGCCTGAAGCTTCCAGCTAAAGCTACACAGAGATGGCCTGGAAATAACAAGGTGAATGTCCTGGAGTGGCCCAGGCGAAGCCCAGATCTCAGTTCGATAGAGAATTAGTGCCAGGACACAAAAAAAAGACAAAATTCCAAGAACAAATCTGAAACTAAAGCATTTTAAAACACTAACTGATACCAACACTGACTTGGCATTGATATTTTGGATCCTCCTCTAACGTATAAACTAGGCTTGAGGGCTAGCAGGTGTCCCAAGAAGGTCGCCAGTTCATCGCACAACAACACTGATATATATATCTCTTATAACTTGAAAAATGAAACCATTTTGTTTTCTCCAACATGAGCCGCGTATTAAAAACCCTCCTGCTACTTCCATTCCATCTGCATCATCAAACATGTCTGATTTAGAGACATTATAAAATCAATACAGTCTGCATTCCTACAGAGTACCAGATAATCCCATTATCTTTCACATGTTTTTTATTCTAATTAAGACAGATATTGCAGTATCAGACATTATGGTGAGTGCTTGTTTGAAGTTTGCTCTTACATGCAATTTTCTAATCGATAACCGTTCTTTTTCACCAGTGGAGGGCCTTCTGATTCGGTGTGGTGCATTTTGGGTCTCAAACCAACTTGCACCCCCACCCCCTCCCTCCGAATGCAAGTAGATTACTGCATACGTTTTCAGCAGGTGTCAGGCCTGCCGGGGTATGGAAGGATCGATGGATGGGCAGCTTCTCCTGCTATCTGGGTCAGGACTCTATTCCCATCTTTCCCAGCCGAACTCTTCCTCCTTGATGTCAACTCCTCCAATTCCTTTTGACGAGAGAGCAGAGCAGGCGCTGAGAGGCCATGACAGCGAGGAGGAAGTGAGAAAATTAGACAGTGAATGTAAATGAAATCAGCTCCTTCAGGGATTTCTTTTTTTTTTTAAAGGAACTTGACAGAAGAATAAAAAATCATCTGTCCATAGTAATGTAATACCTGGAATAGACACAGACCAGTGAAAGCAGCACTTTTCTGGAATGACAAAGATGACAGAGTACCAGAGGTGAATGACGCATTTGCTCAACTTTTGAGCAGTGAAGGAGATGAAAATTATGCAGATGTGAGGATCAAGCAGACGCAATTAAATCTGTAATAGAACCCTGTAGAGTCGTCCAATATGAGAAACCTGTGAACCTGTCACATCATATTGCTGAAGGAATTCTCCTCCGAGAGTATTTCTCACCCCAGTCATCAGTTCAGTGTGTTTTTTTTTTCACGATAATGTATCCGCTATTTTTTAATTATGTATGAGCTGTAGTATGACATCACTGCCGGAGTGTGGTGGCCACTGATTGGCTGGTCAATCTGGAACGCCACATCAAAAAACCTCTATGGATTGAAGAAAAGCTACATTAATTTAATTCAATTCAGATTGATTCCATTTAAAACATCTTAGAATTGTTGTAACTCCTATCATCCAAGTCAAAGTATTACTGCAGCTGCTGATTTCTGTGTGCAGGAAGGATTTGCTGTAACAGTTTGTTTCCTAGTGCTAGAAAAGCTTCTGACTGAAGACACTGTTATTGTATGACAGTCAAACTCAGGTTACTCGGGTTTGTGTGTAATGTTCTTCCTTTTAAAGCCTAGGTCCACCCAAGAGTTTTGCACTGCTGAATGGTTGCCATGGAGATTAAAGGATTTCTCAAACATGCATTAAAGAATCAAAGAAACACTCCAGGCATGTATTTGATGAGGGAATAAGATTATAACATGTTGTAAAGCTCAAAAAGTTGAATTTACATGATGCCGCCTTTTAGACGTCTGCATTAGACGCCTCCTGAAACAGATATACATGCATGATGTTCAAGTTGTGCCTGTAATTAATCTCACACCAAGATGCCCTTTAGTTCCACCTGAGCTCCAGCCTCCAAAGTGTCTGTGCAGACCACTGCACTGGTCTGCTGCATACTTAAAACAGATGTTGACAGAGATTCAGACCAATTAGAGTGAGGCTTATTTTATTATTTATTTGTATTACAGTTATGTTATTTATTATTTATTACTTATTATATTATTCATTGGTATTTATTAGACCAAGCTGACTGAGCTTGAGTGCTCTGCTAAAAAGTTTGAAGATCTTTCATTCAACTGTTCAGTTATTCTCCACTTTCTTGGTCTATAATCCAAAATCTCAAGAAAGAGCTGACAGTTGGTGGCTGTAATGTGAAAACCATAACAGTTGAAAGCACATAGAAATATTGGGACATTATATTGGCTCACAGCAGACTTGCTTTAAGGGGAAATGGCCGAGAAAACGGGTCCGGGGATGTTGGTCGATTCAAGCGTGGTGCGCAGCTTCATCAGCTCAGTGCTAACAAGACGGGTTTGGGTTGTGGAGATGTGGCCTGTCAGCTCATCTCAACTCTGAGCTCATGAAAAAGTCAGAAAAACTAAAACATCTCAAAGTGCTTTCATCCGTGCATATGAAATCAGCTAAACAGGCAGAATTTGCTCTTCAACTGCATCATCATTTATTGGTGGAATTAAATAAAAAAAAAAGGAAATAAAGAATTCTTCAGAATTATGAGAACTCAGCTGAGCTGATGGAACAAGTAAAGACTGAATGATATCACTTTCAGTACAGCAATCCTTTTTCTTATTCACCATGTTAGATGGCCTTGGACTCCAGATGACAGCGTCAGGACAGAATGGAAACAAGCAAAGGATTCAAACCGTCTTCAGCAGGAACTCTGCACCAAGATCTACCAGCTCACCACTGATTCTCTTTGTTAAAATTCCATTTTGCAAACTCAACATCCCAGAGTCCTTTTCGTGTTGTAGAAACTATGAAGTAGTAAAGTTCTGTGTGAAATATTGGCAGATAATTCCACAATGGAAAGACTTTATATATGGAGACTCACCAGAAAAACTAAAAAAAATATCCTTTGAGAGGAAACAATAGATAGATGGAGGATCTAAGGAAATCAAGAAGAAAAGGAAGATACAAAGTTATAGAAGAGGAAGAAATGACACAGACCTGGAAAGAAAGAAGGACAAATGGAAAAAAGATAATAAAAGACACAGGGAAAGAATGAGAGGAATGAAAGAATGGAGGTAGACTGCAAGAATGAAAGGATAAAAGGAAGAAAGGACAGAAAGGTCATACTGACCACTGAAAGCACTTTACACTACAGCCACATTCACCCATTGGGACACACAAACACCCCTGCACAAATATCAATGTGCACACTATTCAAATTTGATAGTCAATGAGCAGACATTGACATTGACACTAACCTGTGTGAAAAGTTTCTAGATATATTCCTGCATCCCCACATTGAACAGATTTTGTGACACTATGATCACTTTTACTTGTACGACCAACGGACAGAATGATCATCCATTACATGCATTTGGATAAATATCTGTACACTATGCTACGAAAGAGTGATGGGAAAAGAAAATCTGCTGTTATATAATGTTCGTAATAAGGGTGTGTTAAAAATAAATTGCACAGATATTACTCATGCAACACCTCCCAGTGACCCCGAAGCTCACGTATTTAAAGAGCAGAAGAAAGACTCGCTTGAGTTCAAACTGAATGAACAGGTCATCTGTCTCAGCTTTCTCTGACGTCTTGCATCACGATGTTCGGAGAACTTTTCAGCTTAAACAGCGAGGCATCAGCTCACTGTTACTGAAAAATAACTCGAGGTTGGACATTGTCCTGTCATTATTCTTTGGGTGGCTCAAGAGTGGGAATAACAGACATGCCATCCCACATCACCACCGCTGCGCAACCAACAAATGCATCAACCTTACAACTGTGGCACCGTGGGGGGGAAACATGACTTCAAACAGTATAAGATTTATTGCCAAGAAGCATTGCTACAGCAAGGAAGACAACGGCTGTGTTCACACTGCAGGTATAATGTGCAATTCCGATTTTTTGTGAAAGCCCAATGTTTTTGTGTGATTGTTCACACAAAAACAATCACACAATCACACATTCCCTATTATTGCCGACTTGAATATAATTTCCTAACGTGAACTGCAAACAACAAGAAAGTGTCTCGCATGTGCAGTAGAGGTCACAATAATGACAAAATACTACAAGTTAGCTTATAAGGTAATCCCCTGTACCAAGTAGCTGCCATTGGCACATTCATATAAAAGAGTCTTTTAGAACTGGTTACTGTGGTTACATAACTACCCTAAAACACAACAAAACTCCCTGTAGAGATAAATTGACTCACTGGCTATTCTCAGGTGACTGTCAGTGGTTTGAAAGCAGATGTTGAGATGAATGTCTGCCAGCAAGGAAAAAAAACAACAAAATGTTTAGAATAGGTGATGCCGACATTAACTACACCCAAAAAGAAAAAGTAATAGATAAGTTATAGATTTTCTGCCCCTGTGTTCTTACCCAACCATGCCTTTGTTACATCTGTAGTCTTATTTTGTCTTTAATATTTGCAGCTGATTACTTGCGAGCCGATTTTCCACTCAGTGGCTGTTCAAGCCAATTTCATTCTCTTTGCATCACAGATGCATTACTTTCCTTTTATCATGTTGACCTATTTATGGTGTGGAAACAGTAAAAGCTTTCCTGACATGCAACCAATGTCTTAGTAAGAATGAAAAATGAGCAAATCAAGTTTATTTTGTGCTTTTGTTAAGCAATAAATTACTTTTTGCCTTTTGCTAATAATTCTATCGTGTTTTTGGGTTGTTTCCTTGTTTACGCTTTCACTTTTTTATTTCTGTTTTCTCAGTGTTTTTCCATTTGTTCTTTTTTTCCTCCTCAGTTCCCTTCACGTTTAGTATCCTCTTTCCCTCAGCCTGCCTGTCTGGTCTCTCCTTACAGCTGCTGCCTGTAGCCAATCAGCCACCTGTTTGGTGTCCAAAGTAATGATATTTTTTTTTTTTTTTTTTTTTCGGTTTCATAATTACGATATCCTTCATCATGACCCACCGTGACCCCACTGAGCTCCTTTACTTCCTGTTTTTGTCCTGCCTTAAACTCACGCTCCATGGGAAGTTCAGTCTGTGCAGCTTTTTCATATAACCTTGTATTTAACACCGTTTCTTGTTCCTCTAAATGACATAAACTACAACGAACTGCCATCAAACATCTTCTGTTTGCCATCAAACTCAAGATAGTTGAAGTGGAAGATGGTTCTCAAGTTGACAAAAAGTCAAATATAATTTGTTGTGCAAAACTAACGTCCTCAAAACTTCATGAGCATTGTAGTGGCACCATTATGCTGTGGGAATGCTTAACTTTTGCAGGGACAGGACAGACAGAATGGATGGGAAAGATGGCTGGAGTAAAGTGTAGGATCTGTTTGGGTCTGCAGAAGACTGGGGCTGGAGGTTCACCTTCCAGGAGGACATCAACCCCAAACTGTGGCATGGTTTACACAGAGCCATACGTCACTCTTTTGAACCTTCCATGATGGCTTTTACTAACTTTGGCAAGAAATAATAAAGAACCAAGAAGAATTTGTAAATATAATGTGCAAGTCTAGTTTTTATTCATCTTTTAAAGAGGAATGATTACTTTGAATATCCATGACAAAATGGAACTAAAAATCACATTGATTTTTTTCAGCTTTTTGTTACTTTGCCTGGGAAATTTGTGCTTTTTTCATTATTTTCCTCAAAAAACAACCTCAAAACCATCTAAAGATCGAAAACAAACAGTGGCTGAACTCCACTTCCTAAGATGGCTTCCAGCATGTTTTAGATGTGCCTTTGCTTCAATACAGATGAATAATTGCATTTCCTTCTCAGCATGTCATCAAATTTTAGAGGCCTAATGATGAGTCATTCATTTAATTGATGTAAGTTGAGCCAGGGTAACAACTGACAGGTTAGATTGAAAACATGTTCCAAGGCTCTCTTCATGCATTTTGACTGAGAATAATGCATTAACCTGCCCTATTATAGTTTCTAGATTTGCATTTCCTAAAAGAATAGCTGTAATTGCGCCTTAGTGTTCGCCTTTGAGAAAGGTCACTAAAATACACTGAAATTTGCACAATAACACTGCACATAAGTAACGGAGTAAGGTTGAGCTATTTTTGTCATATCTCAGTAATCATCAGATAAAAAAAAGTAATAATAATCACCATGTTGACTTACCAGGAGGCTGAGATGAGTTCAAGGAACTGGATGATTTTAGGTTGTGTATTTTGTCAGACTTCATTTTTGCATTCTGATTGTACTCTACAGACCAAGTGTACCAGGGGTTGAGGTGTGGATCTGCTCGGCTGCACACAGACATGTGGGACATTCTGGGTCCGGGGGAGTTGACTGGACCAGGCTACAGCACATCACCTAATCAACTTCTCCTCTCCTCATGCAACGTCATGCTGTGACCCATGTCTGCACATCCGGCCCCAGAGAACAAGGGAGGACATGTGAACCCTTGTGTCATTTATTATTAAAGGCGTCTCTGTTTTGTCAGACCTGTGTAGGCCTTGATGGCCTGGCATGGAAACTCTTCACCAAGGCTGTTAATATGCAGGTGAAGTCAAAATAAAGAGGCAGACTGAGTCAATGTCTGTTGGTTGCAGAATCAGCTGATTAAATCAGCAACTTACTGTGAAGTTTGAGAAGCTGACAGGAAATTCTTGGAGCAACACAAATGCAAATCTAATAGAAGTCAATTGGCTGGAAAGAAACTTGGCTATGATCATTTGATGTGTGAAGAAACACCTAATTATTATGAACCCCTACAAAGGCTAGAAGGTTTTGCACGAATGTCATTCTACTGAAGTAGAAGTGGTATTTTTTTCCTCTTCCTAACTAACAATAAAGATGATTTCAATCTGCTGCTGCTGGGAACAACAAACAATTAAAACACGGGGCACCATTATGACACCTAAAATTTACATGATGATCTTAGTTGTTTGTTGTAGCGAGAACATGTCCTGTTTTACAAATAACACTAAAACCACTGTAGAAAATACAGTTTTCTGTTCAAATAGTTTTGTTTATATGAGCTGTGTTTGACTTCCATTTTAAACACCTCACTGACCCCTGCAAAAACTACCTTTGAGTTTCATTTACCTACTAAATGAAAAAGGTTTACGAAGTTCAGTTTTCATTGCTAATGTTTATTCCGAACAACTCCACAATGCCTCACATAAAAATGTAAAATATCTATTGAAACTGGCCTTCAGTTAGTTAGCTAGGCTTTTGTCCATGCACCGAAGGTGACTTTGACAAACAAAAGAAAGCCTTGCATTGTTTTTTGAAATTGCAAAAAGCTGTTGTTACTGTAGTGTGTTTGGCAAAAATGTAAAACATGATTTCTCCTCCTTATGTTGGAGTCAAAAAATAGAAACAGGCAATAAGCTGGTGAAAGCGCCTAATCCTGGCCACTAGTCCATCTGGAGCCTTTGTGTTTCTGGGAAGCTAGCAAGAGGTATTTGACAATCAATAAGGAGAGGGCTTAAAAACATTATCAAAACAACTGGGCAGGTGAAAAAGAAATAGACTTTCCCTGACCGGGAATCGAACCCGGGCCACAGCGATGAGAGCGCCGAATCCTGACCACTAGAGCATCAGGGATCTTTGAGTCGCTGTAAAGCTAGCAGAAGTTCTTTGATGATGAATACATAAAGAGATTTAAAGACATGATCTAAATAATGGGGCAGGTGAAAAAGACGTAGGCTTTCACTGACCAGGAATCGAACCAGGGCAGCAAGGGCGAAGAATAATAACCACTAGTTTATCTGTAACGTTTCTCTTTCTGTGTTGCTTCAAGTTGTTGACCATCAATACCAAGAGGACTTTAAAGACATGATCAAAACAACAGGGCAGGTGTAAAGGGAATGGACAATCCCTGAGTGGTAATCAAACCCAGGCTGCAGCAGTGAGCGCACCGAATCGTAACCACAAGTCCATCTGGAATCTTTATGTCTCTGTGAAGCTAGCAAGAGGTCTTTGACGATTAATACCAAGAGTGCTTTAAAGACATAAGCAAAACAACATGGCAGGTGAAAAGGAACAGAACATTCCCAGTCAGGGAAAGTCCGATTTTCTAGACCTCTGAGTATCAAAATCATACTAGTACAAATCATACAAATCAAAATTAGCTAGTGTAGCCTCGTGAGTGATTATCTTTCTAGTAGATAAGTGGTCAAGCGCATCTTCTTTCACAGCTATGGTCCCCCATGTCCAGTGCACTGCTCGCTTTTAGCAGAGTTGAACAAGTACTCAGGGGTCTGAAGATGATGTAATTGCTTTTACTGAAAAACACAAGTATACAGAATGACATTGATTTATTTTCTCATTTTAATTTGACATTTCAAAAAGTTTGTAAAGTTTATCATGCTTTAAATATTGATCAAGTAACTGCTGCTGAAACAGTAGGGTGGATAACTTTGAGTTAGCTTCTATTAGGACACAGGATGAATCCTGCTTCTGTGTTGGTCAATGTTGTTGTGTGTTTAATGTCAAAGTTGAAGAAACAGTTTTGCTTAATGTTATGCAGTCAGTATGAGGCAGAGATGAAATGTCTTTTCCAGACTCCATTTTTTTAAGTTAAATTTATGTTTTGATAAATAAAATACAGACATGTTACTAAAATGCAATGGAAAAATGAAAGGTAATTTCCTCATCCCAAGTTATGATTAACATACAATACAGAGAACCTGGTCGCATATGTGTGCTGTTAAAGTTTTACTATACAAAAAGTAAACATTAAGATGGCACCCCCATTGACATATACTAAAACGGAAAACTAACTCACAAGTAACTGTTCATAAACATACAGGAGTTGGTTTTGAGTCAATAATTATTTCAGATAAACAAGTAGTTTCATTGTCAGATCTTTTAAAAATTCTTTTATACTTCTTTTTTTTTAATTTGCTTTGAGGAAGGTATTTTTGGCAGAAGGCAATTATTATTATTATTTATTTATTTACTTTTTTTCTTACTAGAGAACTGTTAATATTTTGTCATTGTAAGATAAGCAAAGCAATCCAACATTGAATTTGTCCACTGAGTCAATTCAGACGGCTTGGTTGTTGGTTTGTTGACCGTTTGGAGAGACGTGTGAGGAAAGAGAAAATGAAATCGGTGGCTGAACCTGCTTGCTCAGCCCTCTCCAGGGATTCCCAGGCGCATGGGCCGCGGTCAGCAAGGTCTGCTCACCCTGAGGGCAGTGATGAGACCTGACAGTGATCTGACCAACAATATCTTTCCACGGAGCTGCACTGCAGGGCACACAGCTCTACACACGGTGATGGGATTGTACACGCTTAAAATCACAAATACGTTTGGTAACAATTACTCACACACCCAGAGCCAGTGGTTTGAACATTATGGCACTAATGTGATTGGTACACAACATGCTTCAGGCAAGGAACTCTGGTCCTGAATAGCAGACAGCTATGTGGTCTGGTGGCTCCTTTTATTCTCTGAAGTTTTATGGATCTATGTCATGTTTTTTTTTTTTTTGTTTGCTTGTTTTTGTTTTTTTGGTAAAACATGACATTTTTATGTACCAAATTAAACTTGGAGTTGAATGTAGAATGGCATTATTTTGAAGTTTAGCTGAAGAGAGGTTTACTTCTATAAAAACTATGCCAATTTGTTCTAATTGCAATGGTGTCGAAAGTACTCAAACAATGTACTTAAGTAAAAGTACAAATACACAGACAAAAATGTACTCTAGTAAAAGTACCACATTAACATTTTTACTTGAGTAAAAGTAAAAAAAATACTGCTTTACTTAAGTATAAAAAGTAAAAGTACTTGCTGAATGCATACCTAATCGCTAATACAATATCATTAAGTGTACCTATCAGATTAAATTTTAATACATTAGTAATGTGCCATTTTAATGAACAATGCCACAGATAAAACATGTTTTTATTGTGTTTACTCTCTGTGACAGTTTAAACTTAGATATGTGATTCTATGCATCATAATTTCAGGGATGGAAACATTTTGTCTCCTGTCATAGCATGAACTTCCCTTTTTTGCCACTAATCTGATGTTTGTAATTCAAGGTTTACTCTTGACTTTACAGAGTTTGGAGACTGTTTTGTTTTGGGACATGCTCTCTGTGTAGCTCAAGGATTGTGAATTAAATGAACTGGATGAACAGAAGTGATGTCTTGTTAGATGGGGTATATGTATACTTTTCTCAAGCTAATCCAAAGACCTGAGCATCTTGTAAGTAAAATATTTCTCCAGCTTGTTTTCAAGGTCACCTTATTTTCTTTTTTTTTTTTTTTGGTGTAATAATGATCACTTAACTTATTCTCCACAGATTCCCCCATGCAAAACAGCCTAACTCTGGCAATCCATATCCTGCACACACAGGTACTGGGATTCTGCCAACTGGTTTAGAATTATTCTTTTGCTCTTGACTCATACAGATATGAATAAAATTACTATTCATTTACAGACGACTGTTTTTGCCAATATAACCATATAATAAGCTACTGTGTTTCTCTCAGATGTTTTTGTAAGAGGTTATTATAACTCATTTTGACACCACATAAAAAAGTCTTATCAATGCATTTGTAATAATAGCCTAATATGAATTATTAATGAATGAACTAAAACAGCAAATATGAAATGTTTTTCCTGTAACTTGTATTTGCCACTTCCTGGCTGCTGCAGCAACTCGGTACAGCTGAGTGTGAAGCATTTTATATAGTTTCTTTTGGTTAAATTACTCCCTCTGCAGTTCTAGGAAAACTTTATCAAAACTCTTGAATGTTTTACAATAAACACCTTTTTACACACACATGCGCGCACACGCACACACACACACACACACACACACACACACACAGAGAGCACTGGGTGCTCATTGGGAGGATGGAGGTGTCGTGTTGCTCTGTCATGATCAGGAAAATGCTTCTGGCATCACTTAGCATTAATCACATTCTAGGCTGAATGGATGGATTATGAAAACACACTCCCTCACACACATTCACACAGATTCAAATGATAGATGAAACCCACAGAGGCTGGAACGCTTTCAAAAATCACTAGAGAGGGAGGAGTGCAGGGGCTCTGTGCACGCTACAGAAAGGGCAAGAGAGACAAATATGCTCCCAGAGTGATTTAAACACACGTTTGTATTTCAAGTTTATATTAGCGACTTCCTTTGATTTCAGTAACTGCATGTATGCCTAACTCTATCACTTACACACACTTATTACCAGGATGTTCCTAGCCTTAACCTCAACCTAAACTTAATTCATACGTCTAATTCAGAGGCATTGAACTCATTTTCATTTTGGGCCATATCAAAAATCGGAATGTTCTTAAAGGGCCGGATGTGACAGAATGTATTGATAAAACCCATTAAGGTTTTAAAAATATCAATAAATAACTGTTTCAGCATTCAATAAGTGCTCCTTTAAATTAAATAATATTTAACATCTTTTCACACTGATCAGTCCATCCAGGATTTTGTGATTGTTTTGGTGGGGTTTATTTGCAATCAAAGATTTTGTGGTGCTAATTTAGAAATGTTTCGAAATGATTTTTATGATATCTGCGCTAATGTATGATGTTAAATGTAACTTTTTATTAATTACTTTAAGACAACAATAATGATTTACAAAACATACTCACAATTTGAGATGTTGATGCAGTGATTCTGACTTTTACAGTGGACAATGACATAGACCTCTGGCGCCGCATGTAATTCATAGAAAGAAAATAATTTGATACTTATCAACAAAGAAATTATATTATCATGAGTGCTATCACAAACTTGCAATTGCCCCTTCAAAACAGCCCTTTTGTGATACTTCCCAAAAGGGGATAATGAATAATGAATCACTTTAAGACACTTCTCGCGATAAAGGCTAGTATGTACTCTTCGCAATTGGGTGCACTACGTACAAGTGTTCGTAGCGGCTCTTGGACTAGATGGCTTGATGTTAAAACTGGTTCTACCCTCACAAAGTTACAAGTTGTTCTTTGTGGGTGGCTCGTTGGTCTAGGGGTATGATTCTCGCTTCGGGTGTGAGAGGTCCCGGGTTCAAATCCCGGACGAGCCCGGCAAACTAATAGATGGAGCTCAAATGAAGAAAAGGACGTTTTCCGAAAAAACTCACAATCGGATTTTTTGGTTAAATTTTCCTAGAGGTACTGTCGAGAACAACACAGGACTCTTCCCCAATCTGTACTGCATGGTATTAAAATGATTTAACGTTCAACAACAAAGAAATGAACAAACAAAATGGCTTCCTTCAAACATAAAACCAGATCTCTTGTAATATATTTGCAAGTCTTTCAATACAATTACAGATAGGCACTGCAGGGATTACCTACAGATGGTCCAAGGGGCTCGTCCGGGATTTGAACCCGGGACCTCTCGCACCCTAAGCGAGAATCATACTCCTAGACCAACGAGCCGCTTGTGTATATAATAATCTACTCAAACGCTGTCTTGTACTATTTGGATTGATGAAAAAGCTAGTCCTACTGTCGCTTCCTAACAAGTAATTTTAAGCATGTGGCTCGTTGGTCTAGGGGTATGATTCTCGCTTTGGGTGCGAGAGGTCCCGGGTTCAGATCCCGGACGAGCCCAATTAATTACTTTAAGACAACAATAATGATTTACAAAACATACTCACAATTTGAGATGTTGATGCAGTGATT